>NC_140560.1:13830230-13887730 GCF_057381845.1 Rhamphochromis longiceps
TTCGACCCTATACTCATCTCCACCACATGTTTTTTTTGTTTGTTTGTTTTTGAGGAATTTGTACTGAGCCCTGCAAGGGACATGGGAGAAAAAAAAATTACGATGAACTTTTGCGAGATCTCGCAAAACAAACTTGGGATCTCGCAAAACTTTTGATGAAGAAATTGATGAAGCTGGACAGGAAGAGGTTAAAGAAGAAGTGTCAGGCCTGAAAACCATCCAAGAACAAAAAGAAATCAGACCTAAGATGCATCTGTACCTCAGTTGATCCAACTGTTCACTGAACCCTCACGAGAAATGGATCCAGTGGAAGGTTGGCAGTCAAAAAGCCATCGTTAATGAAGAGAAACAGGGACAAAAGGCTGTTGTGCCTAATTACACAAGAACTGGGCTGAAAATCAGTGGCAACGGGTCTAATGGAGTGAAGAATGCAAATGTGAAATGTCTGGTTAAGTTTGAGGGGATCATTCAGCTAATGAAACAGGAGCAAATGATACATTTGTACGACAGGCTGCTTGTAACTGTGCCTAAAAATACAATTTTAAATAGGTTCTTAGCTAATGTGTCTATTGTGTCTATTAAACAACTAAAAATGGATGAAAAAGAAGCCAATGTCCAAAAAAATTCCCTTTAGAAAACCTGGAGAGCTATTGCTCAAGAAGGATAAGGAACAGACTCTACTATCACTGTATCAGTTTCCTAGCAAAGTATAGACCTTTGTTACCACCACAATGTTGTAATCAGACATTGCTCTGAATCTTCTCAAAATATAAGTTTGTGCTCCTGTAGGAGTGTTATAAAACAGCCATTGTGTACTTGGAAGTCCACGTGTTGTAAATGTAGGTATTGTGTATATTTGTGGATGCATGTGTTGCTGTCTGTGTTTGGAAATGCTAACATACTTCCACATCACAAGCAGACCCCCTACTGTAATGCTGAGGCGCATCAAAGCATCTGCAGAATCACTTCAGGCTGTCTAATATCAACCCCCCCTGCTGTGGCTCATATGCCAAAGGTGAAGCTCTGCAGTCAGGAAAAGCGAGATAATGGGACAGTTTGCCGGGATGGAAGCTTTAAGGACATCTCCACAAGTTAAGAAGTTGTCTGGTGTGACAACGCAAGCTGCTTGATTGCACTGACGTCAGTCAAGATCAAAACTTGAACCACATCTCCACTTTTCCTTAAGTGAATTTTAAAACAGTTAACAATGATATACTATAAAGAGGAGCAAATGTGAAAAACTGCCAGTGCATGTATAGTTTAAGCTACCTAGTGATAATTTGCATAATTGCTTCAGAGCTTTAACCTTTCAGCATTTTTCTCAACTACCTCAAGAGCACACCCAGCCGTAATATTTGCTTTTTTTTCTAGGATGAAAAGAAGGAAAAAAGGACGAATGATGAAGGTGGAGACCAGCCGCCATGTTATGGGTTTGAGTGAAAGGCAATGGACCCCCACTGTGGAGTGCCCGCTCCCCTGCATTAGACTGTAGAGTATGTTATCATTTTCAAATAAACCTCCGTCTCCCTCATGGTGAGAGTCTGTGTGTATTCATCTGTGTTACGTTTCATATGTGATCTGTGTTATCAGTGATGTGACAACATATAATTCACCCCCTGTTCAAGTACTGAAATGCATTGAGGAGACACACTAGTGTATATGTGTACTGCATGAACACTGGATTGCATTCCTCGTTCTCCTGTAGGTCTCTATGAATTTCTATTTCTGAGATTCTATGCATCTTTGAAAATAAACAGCAAGCTTGTGGGTGTGAAGATAAGCCTGCAATTATCTTCAGTATCATTTGCTAAATCAGAATATCAAGGAACAAACAAGCAAACCGGAACTAATCAAAGAATGAATTCACTGAAAAACTGTTTTATTCTGGCTTATAGAATCAAAGCTTCTGCTGCTGAGTGAGCGTGAGTGTGCTGTAATGGTTATCTAAAGAAGTCAATCCGTATCTGCAAGAGAACAGTTCAAGGTTTATTAAATGTACTGTAACATGTCTACTTTTACATTAATATTATTATAGCATATGTATTTTAGTGGGTACAAATATGATTATTTGATTATTTTATGAATTTCAAGATCCACATATAACAAATTATTTCCACATTGTTAAAGTTATATAAAAATAGACTCATGCTAGGTCCACAATGGCCAGTATCAGTACCATGACTGACATGTTTAAGTACGTACGTAGTTAATTATAAGCACTGATGGGAATAACGGCGTTAAGAGTAACGGTGTTGCTAACGGCATTACTTTTGTCATTAACGACTAATCTAATTACTATTCCCATCGTTACTAACAAGAAAATGCGGTGAGGTCGTGTTACTATTTTTCAACAAACAGACGGTCGAAGCTGTGTTCAGCTTACCGCATTTTATATCAGTTGCACGGAAGTAGCTGTAAGTAATCTGGACGCTACAGCTTTAAGCAGCTGCGCGTGCTCCCGCGGACGGCAATCACTTTCTGGTAGACGATCACTTTTTGACACAACACCTGGAGCTAAGGGGGCAAAACAATCACATGAGTGCTGCTGTTTGACTGAGGAAGAATAAAGTAGTCGTGGTAAGTCAATCACATGACCACTTCAAGACAAAGCAACAAGGTGACATACACCAGTTTATAAATTGTGTCAATAGACCACGTAAAACCAGAGTCATCATAAATAATATATAAGCGTGTTTTTCCTGAATAGTTTCGCTACGTTTACTGTCTAAGGACAGCGCAGCAAGCACTCTCTGCTTATGAGCCAAAAAATAAAAAAACAAAGCAAAAAACAGCCCGTTCGTTTTGGTGGAAAAATGTACCATGTCAATCCAAAAATGATATGGCAACATGACATTTGGTTGTTTAGGAAGAGGGGGAAGGTTCAGGAGAGCGAGAGAGAGAGATAAAGACAGCAGAAAAAGAGAGAGAGCGAGTTTTGGGATGTGAGAGATTTGTGACGTTTAGCGTGTTTGGAGCGTGTAGTTAATGTGTTGTCTTGTGTAGTTAGTGTGCAGTGTTGTGGATAGTATTGTGTTGTGTGTCAGAACAATGAGGCGATTGCTGTCTCCAGGTAGAGACAGGAGTGATACACCTGCTGCTGTCAGACCTGCAGGTATCAGGCTGTGATGTTCTCCTTCATAGTGGACAGAAATAGTTTTTTTGGAGTGGCACAAATAATTTGTGAGGCATCTTATTGAATGCAGAACAGCTGATGGTTCTGTAAATAGTTTGAAATGATTATAAAAAAAAAGGGTAAAAGGTAAATGGCTGCAAATAACTTTGTTTGCAAAACTTGTGCAGAGGATTTTAAAATTGACAATTTATATTTGCATTTAAGGTTATGAAATATGATTCAATAAACATGTTTGTGGTTGTTACAGTAAAAAATATAACTTTCTACTCGGATTTTATGTTTTTTGTCTGCTTTTATCAATTGTGTTAATACAGTATGTCAAAATGAAAACATAACTGTAAATTCAGACACGTGAGGTTGTGCTGAAAAGGATGATACCAAACAAGGCAAAGTAAATAGTTTTTAAAGGTGATATGTGGAGGGAAAATCAAAAGTGGTTAAAAATGGCCAATTATACCCTGGACAGAGGGTTAAACATTTTTTTTAAAGTAATGCAATAGTTACTTTTCAATTAATTAATTACTTTTAGAATCTTGAAACTCAGTTACTAACTCAGTTACTTTTTTGAAGAAGTAACTAGTAACTATAATTAATTACTTTTGCAAAGTAACTTGCCCAACACTGATAATAAGTAAGCTTATTTAATAAGACATAGACAGTCACACAGCACTGTACACAAAAAGAGTGCAGTGGTGATAGTTTTGAATGTCTTCGGGCAGGTTTTCAACTTTTCTTTGTGTTGTAGCTTTTGCATTCAAACACCAAAGAAAGAGGGTTTTTGTTGGTGTCCTCTTTAGGATAGGGATTTGTGTCAGTGTGGGTGTGAAATTTATGGTTTTCAGGGTTTCTATCGGTTTTTATCATTATTTCTTTTTACCGTTTTTCCCATTAACTCGGTTTCCCCAGGTCTTTTTCCATGTGTTATGAATAAATCTTCCTTTTTTGTACTGGTACTGATTTTATTTTGTTGTATTTATCTGCGACACCTTAAAGGCCGGTCCATGAAAATATTGTCAGACATAAACCGGTCCGTGGTGCAAAAAAGGTTGGGGACCGCTGGTCTAAAGGGTCTTTGCATCACCATCACCTGACTGTATGTGTGACCTTAGGACCACTGCCCACTTTCTACTCGTCTTCCATAGTAGAAACCTGAAGATTAGACAAGCTGAAACAAAGCACAGACGAAGAGAGTTCTTCATCTGAAAAGAATAGTAAACAAAGAGCAACATATGAATAGTTAAAATAGAAAAGAGTAGCCTTTGGGACTGTCCTTTCTTTGGCACTAAAATGCAATAAATATTTCTTCCACCTACAACAGAATGCCTGAAATATTTTTTCCCACAGGGGAAACATGGTCTTATGACAGTTTCCACAACACTTATAAAATATTAGTATTGCGTAAAACAAATTCAAAATGCAGTAGCAGCTCTTTCATAGGAGCCAGAACATTACACATTTAGTACAATATAAATAGTAACGCACTGAAAAATGTAATGACATGTATATTGCATGTGCATGGTAAATTCAGCATATGTGTTCATGGATATCATCATAGTTGTCTACATTGCCTTCAAATGTTTTGTTGTTGTTGTTATTCTCAAGACAAATTAATTTCTGATCAAACAGCACCAAGAAACCTGAATTACACAAGAAGAAAAGAAGAAAATTAGAAACAAATGTGCCTTAAAATGGTAAGTGTTCAGTGTCTGAAATGTGAAATGACAGCACTAAAAGCTCTGATACAGTACAGGACAACTAAACAAGTAAAAAACAAAATAACTGCAAAAATCCTTTAAGAATAATTGAATTCAAAATAAGTGAATCAGACATCAAGAGTTTCTCCTTTTATATCATATCTTATTCTCTTTCATCATCACGTGTGCATTGATCATTTATAACAAGAGCAAACATAAAGACGGCTGAATACAGGCAATGTCCAATCCTTTTGGGGATCACTAATATACCATAAATACCAAACAGTATATAAACAGGAAGCACTGTGAGCATATCATACCAACAGATTCACACATTAAACAGAAATATAAAATGATCAGAGTTTTTTTTAAAATAATGTTTCATGTATTTACATTTATATCATTTTGGAACTCTAAAATAAACCCAAACAAAACAGTAAAACACTGGGCATCACACTTTATATTGTCAAAAACACTGATCAGTTCAACATTTTCTATTGAAAAAGTGCCAAATAAATTGCGGCATTGTTATTATATTGTTTATTTCCTCATTATTTTCAAGAACCAGCAGCTCACATATCAGTTTTCACGTTCCATACATTCAAAACCAGGGATTTGTCTTTGGCATACAGTTAATCTTCTATATAATGTATATAATATTTCTTTAGGAGAAGCTGGGCTGTGAATGAAACAATCAACAATTTTCAGTAGTTTCATTCCATAACTCTCCTGTCACAATCAATTTTCTATTTTCTTTTTTTTTTTGCATAGTTTTATAAATTCAAACGCAAACAGTGCTGTGCAGTCTGGGTTTTTAAAACCAACATTTAATACCAACACTGTCATTGTTTTTGTTTTCCCCACTATACTGTGGGACTTAAGCCAAATACAGCCTTTAAACTCCCTTTATTGTAACACTGTTAATTTTGATGTAATAATTCATGATTGTTCCAAACATTTTGCATAAGCTAAGTGTGTACCTAAGTTTTGATGTTGTGCTTGGATGATTTTTGTACTTAATTCTGGAGATAGATGTATCCTGTACCACAACACTTATAACATATTAGCATGAAAATGCTTGTGAAATATCAACAGTTTGATTTTTCATGGGAATGAATCCTTGAAAAATCCAGAGTTCAGTTCCAGAGCAGTAGCACATACATAATGTGTGTAAGTTTGACTAGCACTAAATACAGTAGTACCACTTTTATGGCTGTAGCCTGCAAAATATCCAAAGTTATTTCCATAACATGGAGCTACAGTCATTGTAAATCCCACTATTATTAGCCAGCATTAGATATTTGATGATCTATCGGTATCTGCATTTATTGGCTGATGACTGAAAATTTTAAAGTAAAGAAGAGAAGGGAGAAACACCCTTCAACCATGTTATGTGGGTTTGAATTTGCATAGTTTGCCCAACAAAGGGCGCTTGCAACTTCCCTTTTGGCAGTAAATGTGTTTGCAACATCAGTGTTGCATCGGTGTCCCACTAGTCCAAGCAGAGTTGGGCAGTGTACAAACAAGTAAATAAATAACTACACATAGCAACTATCGAGGAAATCTGTTTGTGTTTTCTGTGCCTGAAAGGAGAAAAAATATCAGCCGATATATCAGAATATCTCATTTTAAAATTCACCCAATATTGGTATCGATCTTAAAAGTTTCTCCTTTAACTTTGGTTATTGATTACTATTTAAATTACAAGCAAGGAGATTGCATTGTCATTAGACAAATATCAAGTAAGTTTTCATACCTCTTTACTTGAACACTGTGTCTATGGTAAGACAAGAGTAATTTATATTTTTGGGGATTATGTTGGAGTTAAAAGCACAAAAGTGTCAACAAGACCTTTGCTAAAGATGCACTAACAGATATAGGACCTGCCTAATAAGAGCATCAAAATCAGTGCAGCAAAATATAAACAAATAAACAAAGGTCAAAGCGCTTGAAGATCCAATATCCAAATGTATGAGAACATAGAGACTAAGTGCCCTAATCAAATACTGAAACCTCAGCAATCAGTTGCATGTTTTTATGTGTAAGTGACTGGATAATGAGTAACTGCACCCATCTACATAGGATATCAGTTTTCCAGTAGCTCTAGGCTATAGGGAGAATTCCGAATGTATGTGCAGGTCAGAACTATCCAGGAAGTCTGTGGAAAAGACACTAGGGGGAGTTTGGAGAGCCAGTGATGGACTTTCCTCTTCTCTATCTCTTTCTGTGGTAAGATTCAACCAGTCCATACTGTCCAACCCTTGCTCCCATGACGCCGTGTCTGAGGTATCCATGGGAGAAAGGGGGTGGTTCAGAATGCTGGAAGTGCACAGCATTTGGTTGTGAAGGTCATCAATCAAGCTAAGTAGACCTCCGGGCTCCACCCCGAGAAGAGGCCTTCCAGTGGTGCTTTCGAGGAAGTCCTCAAGGCGCCCACTTTCAGCATGACTAAGGTGTTGTTTCTGTCCTGTGGTGTCGGCCACAGTTTGAAGCTCAGGCTGCAAAGAGGGGTCAGGGTGTGGAGTGCCACAGCAAGGCGGAATGGGGGGAGACGGGGGCAGCAACATCTGGAGTGGTGAGGGAGGAAGTGAACAAGCAGAGGAGTCTTGATTAAGGCGGTTCAGAGAGAGGTCTGGTGGAGGCTTACAGGAAGTTTCTGAAAGGAAAGACAAAGATAACATTAAAACAACAAAAATAGAAAGAACTCTAAACCAAATATTAGGGGCAAAAGAAGATTATTTACATCTCTCTCTATTTCCATCTGCAGTAATTTATATTTAGTGGCTCGCTCTGTTCTGGAGCATATCTCCAGGGAAGGCTTAAGGCAGTGAAACCAACAGCACGACCCCCACACAGAACCCAGCAGGTATTAGTGACAACAAATCAAAACACCGATTAAGTCAGAAACCTACAGAGTAACTAAATATAGCTTAGAGCTTGACCAATCAGCGGGCCAATATTACTGGCTGATATATGCTATTTGCTGATAACTACCAATCCATGATTCCATAATGGAATTGCTGAACTTTTAAATGAGATGTGATGAAAATGTGATGACAAAAAGCCAATAGGGGAAAAAAACAACAACTTTGGACCTCTTGAGCTTTTTCAGTGCCCCTGCTTCTCCAGATTGAGTTGAAAATGGTGATGAACATGTTGTTGAGGGCAAAAAACTCGAACATGATCTATCTATCTATCTATCTATCTATCTATCTTGAGATCTTACCTCCTCTCTGCAAGATGATGTCAATGAAGTCATCTTCATGATCTGTGTCCTGATGAGAAACAACATGTAATGTTTTAAACTACATATAGTGTTACTATATGATACAAATGCCTCATGTGAAAGCCCATGATCAAAAACATAGTTTAAAAAAAGGGTAAATTTTGCGACTGAAATGTCTTTTTTAATCATCATACTTTGTCATCGGGAGATGAGGCTGCTGTCTGAACAGAAGCCGGAGATACAGGACTAAACAAGTCCTCCAGATTTGGGCACACCTCCTGGTAGAGATAAGATGAAGTGAGCGAAAATGAATGAAGAACTAAAAAGTTCCAAGTCCTGTTCCAGGCCCACCATGACAAATTATTCACATCAATGCTGGATTACTTACACCCTGAGAAGGAGATGAAGGGGTGTTTTTTCCTGAGGGAGCAGGCTCTTGGTCCCTGAAGAATGGCTGTAGACTGGGAGGTGCTGACAAACACTGAGCTGTGCCCTGGTGTGGTTTCTCTACAGACACTTGAAGTACTCCATTCTGTGTTTTCAATTAAAGAACAAAATTGGAAAGGACTGTAAGCACCGTAAAAGTAATAAAAGTCAGCAGTACTGATGTAGTTACCAGTAAATTTATTCATAAGATGTAGACAAGTTCTAAATCAAGTGTCACAGAAGGCAAAACGAGACACGGAAAAATTGCTAATCAGGATACAGTGTTCCACTAAATCCTGAGGTGTTTGAGGCAGGCTTTGGCCCAGTGACCACGCGCTCCAGCACACCTGCACTCGGCAGGATATACTGTGCATCTCAATTAGCCAAAATGCAATAGAGTCTTTGTTCTTCCTCCATTAACACCGTAAATCATCGTAATGGAGGATGTCGTAGGAGTAATTAGCAAAGCAATAATAATCAGCATCGGGCTAGTGTCAGAGACTTATCAAGGACCGCTGTCATTGTCTCAAACAGCATACATCATTAATTTTCGATGCGATTGCACTCACTAGAGCAGTTCCCTCACACTCTCATGTTTCTCTATCTCTTTGTGGCGCATTAACAGACTTGTTTCAGCACTGGAGATGGCTCAGGGGGTGTGTGGTTTTCATTGAGATTAAACTGTATAACTCATCAAATATAAAAAGAAATGGTACAAATATTTAAGAAAATTACTTGAGATCTTTTATACGGAAACTTCATGGATAGCAAATAAAAAGATCCCAAGGATTTTGGTTTTTCTCCTCTCACTGTAGTCTAATAGAGATAAATGATATTTAAAAATACAATTGCTTAAAGCCTTGAAGACGATGTGCCTTTTCAGATCCTTGATATGACAGATAATCTATATACCTCAGAGTCAGCAATTTTTATTACAAAATTTTGCTACAAAAGAAATATGCTCTGAGCTAAAACCCACTCAAAGTGGCATATTGACCATACTGATCTACTGTAGTGAAATGTAACACTTTAAGTTTTTCAATACAGTTACAATGGGGTAAAAAAATAGCTGATCCCCTGTTGAAGATTCTCTAATTGTTATGGTAGTTTTGTGTTAATGGAGAGAGACAGAATATAAACCAAAAATCCAGAAATGTACATTGATTTTTATGTTAATGACCGAAATAAGTACTTGATCCCAAAGTAGAGAAACTGTTGTTGGTTAGCTCAGTAGTAAGGCATTTCTTGTAGAAGGTCACCAGGTTTGCACACATCACAGGTGACCCCCCATCTTTAAAGAAATCTTAAACTCCTTTTGGTTTCTTCGATGGCTCTTGGCAACTCAGAGCTTCAGCTCTCTCCACAGATCTATGAAGCGCCTTGAGGTGACTTTTGTTGTGATTTGGCGCTATATAAATAAAATTGAATTGAATTGAATCTTCTATAAGACTGAAGTCGGAAGACTGCCTAGGGTACTCCATGACATTAATGTGCGTCTTTGGTCACTCTTTTGTTGCCTTGGCGGTGTTTTGTGTCACTGTCATGCTTGAAGACCCATTCATGATCCACCTTCAGTGTTCTGGCTGACGGAAGGAGATTGTCATCCAAGATTTTACTGTACATGGCCCTGTCCATTGGCCCCTCATTGAAGTCATCATGTACCCTCAGCAGAAAAACAGCTCCAGTGCAGAATGTTTCCACCTCCATGCTTGACTGTAGCATTGGTGTTCATAATCAGCATTTCTCTTACTCCAAATATGGTGAGTTAAATTGATGCCAAATAGTTTGATTTTGGTTTCTTTTGACCACAGCACTTCCTCCCAAGCCTTCAAATTTAAGATGGGCCTGTACATGTGGCTTCTTGAGCAGGGGATCCTTTTGGGTGCTGCAAGATTTCAATCTATTACACCCCATGAGGTAAGATCTTCCATGGAGTGGCAGGCCAAGAGGGATTGATGGTCGTTTTAGATTTCTTCCATGGCGCCTCAACAGATCCTTACCTTCTCATCAAGTCTTGTAATCAATTCCAGCCTTGTGCAGATTGACATTGTTTGACAACTCTTGGCCTATGGTGGTGGAGAGGTGGAGAGAGACAGATAGCCTCACTACTTTTAAAGATTAGGCCTAACACTTTCTGTTTTGATAAAACATATAGTTAGGGCTGGATCAGGTGACCCTGAATTCTCCCTTAGTCATGCTCCAGTAGGTTTAGGTTGCTGGGGGGTTCCCATCATGACCTGAGTGCTTCTTCTTCTGTCACCTTTTTGACTCACTATGTGTTTATACACCTCTCTGCATGTAATTATTAGTTACTATTAATTTCTGGCTCTCTTCCACAGTGTGTCTTTGTCCTGTCTTCATCCCTTCACCCCAACCAATTGTGGCAGATGCCTGCCCCTCCCTGAACCTGGTTCTGCTGGAGGTTTTGTCCTGTTAAAAGGGAGTTTTGTCTTCTCATTATTGTTCATAGTTTCCTCTGTTTTTTTCTGTAGTATTTTTGGGCCTTTAGCTTGGAATATAAAGTCGAAACTGTTGTTGTGATTTGGCTCTATATAAATAAAATTGTAAAAGGTTAGAATGGAAGAAAGTGATGCTGTGTACAGGTGTGTTTTATGCACACAACGAGTTGAGATCTTTGATTGATTGACCGATCGATTGACCGATTGATCGATCTTTGTTCCACGTGGGCACATAGCACATCTGTGGAAGCCAGAATTCTGGCTGATTTGTAGGGGATCAAATAATTATTTTACTCAATGCAAGATGCAATTCAGTTCAAAATTTTATGTAATGTGTTTTTTCTAGAGTTTTGGTTGATATTCTGTCTCTCTGTTAAAATTAAACTACCATAAAATTTTGACGCCTTCCATTTCTTTGTACACGAGCAAACTTATGAATTCAGCAGGGAATCAAAGAATCATTTCTCCCATTGTATACACTACCTAAGCTTGGGCAACAAAGTCATATCAGAAATGTCTTGTTTTAATCCTCACCTTAGTGTGCTTTTTCACAAGCTTCACTTGCATGCTTTGCTGAGCTTTACTATCAGCTCTGGTCAGCTTAACAGGGTTGTGGCCTGGACGTTTGGCTGGAGTAGACTGGAGTCGCTATAGGAACAAATGAGGTAGTTATCAATGTAAGAAGTGAACGGACAGCAAAGCAATGAAACAAATTTCATGCAGTCCAGCTCAATTAACAATGATCTGCTTATCCGTTTTTGGTCTGCCTGTGTACACCACCAACCTAAAAGCTACTCGGCTTCCTGATGCTTCTACAAAAAGGCCAGCCTTAAGCAACATCCACCTGTAGGATCTGAATACAGCTTTGCCCTGAGTTGCTGAGTTGAGCTTGATACTTTTTTGCAGGAAATGCAGAGATCAGTGCCTGTGTGGCCAACATTAATGCTGTATAGACTATATCGCACTATATATTTATATAATAAATTAATCTATGTAAATATGACTGACAAAGCTTTTGTGAGTCAGTCTTTCAACATTTTAACACTAATGCTATCATTGTAAAACTTAAAATGAATCTTCTTAAACATTATGTTGAGAATTGCAGTACTGTTTGATATTCTTTACATTTAACTATAATTGTAATTCTGTAGCTCAAAAAGCAGCAAGATTGCATGCACACTGAGTTTACGTACCTGCAGTGTAATGTGATTGGTTGCCTTTCCCTCAGCAGGGTCCTTTATTTTGTTTCCAGTAAGGTGATTGGTCAGTGCGATCAGAAAATGGTTACCGTTGGTGTCAGTGACCAGGGTTGGGGTGGAGTCAATCTTAAGGTGGTCCAGTGAGAAAGAGGCACTTGAGCCTGACTGCTGTTTCAGGTATGCTTGAGGCACCTGTTCAACAGAAAAGAGAACTTTTATGGGAAGAACCTACACAGTCTAGTCTACACTTCACTGCATACCAGCATGGCAACAAATTAACTTCCGTTTTGATTCATCATACTCAGTGCTTGCTAGATATGATTGTTATAATTATTCTCTTTATTCTAAATTCTTACCAGTGCTGATTGTTCAGGATCCTTCTTAAGAGCAGAACTTTACAAGCAATGCAGTTAAATAAAACTCCAACCCCACACACTATAGATAAAAGACAGTCCTAACCTTAGATGGCTGCTGCTGCTGCTGCTTCACCTGCTGTTTGGGCACCTGTTGCTGCTTCAGCTGTATTTTGGTCTGAATCTGGATTTGCTGTAGTTGTTTAGTCTGTTGTTTAGTCTTCATTTGCTGTGGCAACATGTGCGACTTTTGTTGCTTCAGCAGAAGCTGTTGCTTCAGCTGCATCTGTTGCACGTGTTTTGACTGTTGATGCTGCTGTTGTGACTGCAGCAGGAGCTGCTTTTGCTGGTTTTGAGATTTTTTCTTTCTCTGCTGACAAAGTTTCTGCAGGTCGTGCTGATTCTCCAGCGTCTGATTCTGGATGATGTGCTGCTGCTGCTGTAGCAGGACTTTCTGTATGGTGTGTTGTTGAGCCAGCTGCTCCTCCTGTGTTTGGGTTGAGGACTGTGGCAATCCATGAGTGATTGGGGACTGGAAATTTTTCTCAGGTTTAACTTCTTCTTCCTCAATTACTTCCTGTTTCACAATTACCTTGGTAATATCCATCTCTTGTGAAATAGGTGATTTTTGCGAGGGAAATTGATCAAAGTCCATTGAGAAGGCAACATCGGGCTCATCGAGAGGTTCTTCTTTTACCCCGAGAGGACTGATTGGCTCTGGAGCCTTTCCTCTGTCTCCATTTTCCAGCTGCATTTTTAGCACCTCCACCAATCTCTGTTTCTGCCACAACATCCTGGTCAGCACCTCTATCTGCTTATCTTTCTCCTGCAGCAATCTGTCTTTATCAACACTCAGTACAGGAACTGTGCTCGTAGTGGCTGGGACACCTGAAGATACTGAGGAGCGTCTTTGAAGAGAGGCAGACTTTAAAGAGTATTGACAAGGAGCGGGAGTCGAGCATCGAGGCTCCTCTTTAACGTTTGTGGAGAGCTGAGCAACTGAAGATGGCTGGAGGCTCAATTGGTTGAGAGGTGAACTCATCTATTGAGAGAAGAAATAGGTCATCTATAAGTGTAAAGCAAACTGTGTGTCTGCAGTTTTAATTATATAATGGTTCACCTTACAATATACAAGGAGCTGAAAAATTAAAGGAAAAACTTGAATACTTATGGTCCAGTGCCTCTGTTACAGTGTGGGATCTGAGCGATCACCTTTATTCTGTCATTAAACATTTCTGGCTAATGCATGGGGGCTCTTCCAGGCTGATAGTGTCAGAGGGGCAGCTGAATAGTTGATGAGTACAGAAATAAGAGGAATCATGTGCTGTAGAATTTTTACAGAATTGAACTAATTTTGGTGACATGTCATGGTTTAACATAGCGGTCCCCAACCCCCGGGCCACAGACCGGAACCGTTCCGTGAGTCGTTTGGTACCAGGCCGCAAGAGTTGAGAGTTTTTATCATTATTTTTTTAGCGTTTTTATCATTAACTCTGTTTCCCTGGGTGTTTTCCTGTGTGTTATGAATAAATCTTTTTTTTGGTACCAGTACTGGTTTTATTTTGTTGTATTTATCTGCGACACCTTAAAGGCCGGTCTGTGAAAATATTGTCAAATATAAACTGATCCGTGGCACAAAAAATTTTGGGGACTGCTGGTTTAAGACCTCACAAAGACATGTAAATTGGGTTTTCCTTTAATTTGTCATACAAATGTACTTCATGTTCATTCATTTTTTATGGTGGAACATGAGATTCACATCATGGATGTGCATCCAGAAAAACTGTGTGACGCTGTCATGTCAATGTGGACCAAAATCTCTGAGGAATGTTTCACTTTTTTTTTTTTTACCATAGCCATAATGTTTATTTTTGCTATGTTTATAATTATTGTTTTTGTTAATATAATAAAATCTATCATCTTCCGCTTGTCAACTTCATTAGCAATATAAGTGTCTCATTATCAACACTTGTATTTTAGTTTTGATCTTGAACTTGTCAAACAAGGAAGTTCTGAGAGGAAGTGAATTTATCACTGTGACACTTAAATATGTGTAATGCATGGCTTTCTTCAGTAAATTTCTGAAGTCCTCTAAGGTTTATTATAGCAACAAAAAGGTATTACCAGCTCCCCTAAGAGGTCACTGTTAAAACTGGTGTCTTCTGGACTCATGGAGGGAATGAAGGAGACAGCTGAAGAGGCAAGGCTCCCATTGGAGGTCATGAACTGTTGAGGTTTTGCTGCATTTAGGCTCCCACCGCTGCCCACTTCAGCAACACAAAAATGTCCAGAAAGACTGGTATTAGACAGTTAACAGAAAGTTTATATACTCTTTCTAGGATAACCTCTATGCGTGTATTGTTACTGGTGATGATGAATGCAGCGCTCTTGGATGATTTTCCTGCTCCTTCAGCCCCTGGCCCTGTGGTACACCCTGCTGTTGGAGAGGAGGTAGTGTCACTGCCTCGGCTTAATTCCTGATATGTCCTCAGCCTCTCAATGAGGTCGTTTTTGGTGCCGGAGACGGGCAAGTTACGCAGCTTTAATTCGGACTTCAGTTCCGCAACCTGATGTAAAGACAGCATTAAAAACAGAATTGAGATAGAAGAAAGAGAGACGGGGAAAGCAAAGAGATTAGGATAAATTTGAAAGGGAAATCAAAACGGGAACAAGAAGAAGAAGTAATCCATCACTGTCTCATTGTTTAACTTCACTGAGCTGGTTGGCTCCATCGAATGAAAGAAACCTTGAGGATTCTTTTTCCATGCATCACATCACATCTCCCATTTACTCCATCTAAAGGGTACGAATGTCAGGCCAGCTGCTCCAGCCTCCCTCTTCTCTTTACCTTAGTCTCAGTTCAGGAGTGGTTTCAGTTGTACCATTTGAATGGACCAGTCACCTTCAACTTCAACTCCACTACAACTCCAGATTGTAGAATCAGCTACTACAGCCGGTTAGTCTCATTCCAGCCTTTTGAATTAATCTGCAAACCTGCTTGTTTCACCCTGCCTCTCCTCCAGCTCTAGCCTCTCCTCCAGCCCCCCTGCCACTAGGGGTGCAACGATATTCGTATCGATATTGAACCGTTCGATACAGTGCTTTCGGTTCGGTACGCATATGTATCGAACAATACAAAATTTGTAATTTATTTTATCAACTTTCCTTCTGACGATGCTGTCTGTGTTGAGCGCTCAGTGAATCTGCATTCGACTACTCCGCCTAGGCTCGACAGTGCAGCCTAGGCGGAGTAGTCGAACGCAGATTCACTGAGCGCTCAACACAGACAGCATCATCAGAAGGAAGAGCGCAGGGCAAGCTAGCGAGACAGAAGTTAAGCTCTCCTTGCAACATGGACCTCCCCCACCCTCATTCAGATCTGGCGTTTGGAATTATTTTGGTTTTCATGTGACGTATGACCCTGAAGGTAAGCGAGTCATGGACTAAAGTAAAACAGTATGTTGGATGTGCCACGCAATGCTCAATTACATGGGTGGGAACTAGTGTGTTAGCCCAGTTAGCTCGTTAACGTGTTGGCCGTCTAGCCCCATGCACGGAGCGATCGGCGGTAGCTCGTTAACGGAGATTTGCCGTGTTGTGGCGTTAAGGTCATTTCAACGAGATTAACCTGAAAGCACTAGTGGGAACACAACGAATATGACTGCACATTTACGCCGACATCATCCTAGTGCAAAGACCAAAACAACAAGCATGCTACTAACTTTAGCCGAGTCATTTAGACAGCTGTTAGCACATGATTCTCCTTATGCTGCTGAGAATATAGCCCAGAAGAAGCGGATAGTATAGCTTTTATTTTGGAAAGAGACATTTCTCTGTAATAAACTCTCTTTTCCAAAGATGAGTGATTCCTCAATCAGATACAGGGCTCGCAATATCGCTAGCCCGACGTCCCGGGGCTAGCGATTTTTTCAGTCGGGCTACCAAAATCTATCTCTGCCCTGCCCGTCGGGCTATTGTAGGAAGGAAAAATATATGTCAATGCTTTTGCATTCTTTCAGAAATGTAGCTGGGTAATTATGTCATTGGCATCGGTGAGCCACTGTCAATATGTGACATATTGCAATCGCGTTTGAATTTGCGCTTGTTTTTTTGCTTTCACTTTGCAATCGCGCGAACTGTGTATAGAGAGCGACAGCACTGATCTGTGAGTGATGATAATTTGTGCACCAATTCCTCTGACATCGTCTTATTAATCGTTAGCTTACTATGCAAACATGACAAGTGAAATCTCCCGCAGCAAGCTTAAACATGTGAGAGGTTGATCGCAGAGAATCGCTGAGCTTATGTGAGTGCGTGTGTAAAAGCAGCAGGATATATATTTTAGTTCTGCTGAACCAAATAAGACAGGTCAGGGTGAAGAAGTGACAGCCAAAGAAAAGCTTACCACAAAACGGAAAAGTTATGACAAATCAGACTATAAGGCAAAAAGAAAGTGCAGCTTTATGGTTTCATGGACAAAATAATTTCTGTGGCTGCAATATGACGAGCTAAATAACCAGGGCTGCACATAAGTGGTCCGCAGGTGCGCATTCGCTGTCAAAATAAAAAACACGCACAAGGGTTAGGGTTAAATTTAAAAACTGTACTTTTGAGTTAAAATATATATTTATAATTTTAATAAATGACAAATTAAAAAGGCATGAACATTTTTTTGTATCGAAAAAATATCGAACCGTGACACCAAAGTATCGAACCAAACCGAACCGTGAATTTTGTGTATCGTTGCACCCCTACCTGCCACTATATTTTTCAAGAGAAATCTCTGGATTCCCTGAACATATTGCTGCTGTGGCCCCCACCTGGCCACAGCCACCCACTTAGCCCTACCATTACTACACACTTTTAATACATCGTTTAACTCCATCCTTTATTGATAAATCGTCCGTTCCTGCTATAAACCTAGCTTGGTTCTGACAGGTCATAGCACAGACAGATATTTATTTAGACTCTTAATTCTTTACTGGATGCTTAGTATGCAGTCATGCATGTTACTCATATTATAAAAACGACACATAAGGTAGGAAAGGTTTCTCTGGGATGTGCATGTCGCTGTGCAATTTACCTTCATTTCATCGAGGTTTGGAGGCAGAGACACTGGTTTGGTTCCACCTAGCGGGACAGAACTTAGACAGGTGTGGACGAAATGTTTAGAGAAGTTTAAAGGTGCACCAGCAGGTCGAGGTGGGGAGGAGGAGGTGTGCATAGACTTAGAGGAGGAAGATGGCTGCTGAGCTGTCTGGGATCTGCTGGGCAAAAATACAGTGACACAAAAGTAAATCTTAACAGGTGCTCTTGAGTTCTGAAAACAGAAGTTTATGTCCAATGTTCCTTCCAGCCTTTGAACGTGCAATCCTTCAGACTCCACAGAAGAGCATGCATCTGGACTTACTTAGTTGGTGCAGGGAGGATGGTGTGGTAGCGCTGCTGCTGCTGACTGAGGATCTGGAGCTGCAAGAAGAGCTGCTGCTGCTGGAGGATCTTGGCATAGGATGAATCCAGATGAGGAGGAGGCTCTTTATCTCCCTTCTGATCAGGAGGGATGTACTGATGGTACTTTAGCTTTTTTATCTGGAAAGCACCCCCATTAACAGCAAGTCATTATTTCAGCACTGCAGTACAGCATTTCAGACAAATATTTGCCTTCTCTTAGCTGTAGCTACACTGGGTATTTGGAATGCCAGCATTAGAATAGTTTCCTCAGAGAAGGAGAAGTTTCTACCTTTGGTTTGTCCTTGGTTTTCTTGTGTCTCAGGCCAGAGCGGTCACAGTTTGGTTTGGGTTGTGGCTAAAAAAAAAAAAAAAAAAAGATGAGTAATTTTAATGAGAGTAAAATGAAACTTTAAACCACATTTTTTGCTTCCCTCATGGAAGCAAAATGAGAAACCCACAACACATGCGAGATTTCCTGTTACCACCAGAGTTCACTTCATCATCTGCAGTTCTGAACAGCTGTCAATAATAATTTTAGCAATTAGCACTAACAGCTAAAATAATCATTTACGAAAGCTCATAATTTAGTCGTCATTGTGACAGGACTGAAGCGGTCCAGTCTAATGTATGCGTGTCTAACAACTAACAGAGCTGAACTGACAGATGTTACCTTGTTGGCACCTGTCCTCAGGAGAGATGACGCCCCTGTCTCATTGGTCAGCTTGAGTGAAATGGGTGACCCAGAAGGAGCTGTAGGTGGGACCTGATTGGTTGGATGGAAACACTGGCTGATCATTCATGGCTAAACTGCAAGGCATCAAAAAGAATCATCCCATTTGAAAAGGTCTTCATTTTTTTAAAGTAGTGAACATCGAAGATTGTGGTAAATGTAAAATTACATAGCAGAAAAGGTTTACATACAAAACGCACAATGTTCACAAATGCTCAATTTGTCCCCCCTCCAGATGCATGGCAAATGTCCATACGACAATCAAACTCATCTCATAGATGTCTGGAGTCGCTGCATCCACTGCTGTTACTTAGAGGCTGGTGGATCGATCCAAATATAAATACTCTCGATACCGACACTGGTATTGGATGGATATTTTGTTTCTGTCCTCTAAGCTCTAACCCACTAAACTGTGTTTGCTAAATCATTATTTTTTGGAAGCTGAAAAAATAAACTTCAAACATGCACTACAACTATATGTTGACTGTCACAAGTATATTATTTATAGCTCATTTAAACAGCAGAAGATCCAAAGTGCTGTAGAGGCAGGAACATTTACAATCCAGTGAGTCATTACATACCGCTCTCCCCTACGTAAGCTGCCTTTGTAAGTTGGAAGTATCTGTATCGGTACTGGCATTAGCAACATTGGTCATGTATTTACTTGGTATGGGATCAAAACCAAAAATCTGCAGTATCAAATCAAATCAAAATCAAATCACTTTTATTGTCACATCACATGTGCAGGTACATTGGTACAGCACATGTGAGTGAAATTCTTGTGTGCGAGCTTCACAAGCAACAGAGTTGTGCAAAATACAATAATGTAAACAAGCAAAATACAAGAATGGCTACATCTGAAACTAATAAATATATGTACAGTATATATAATAGTATATGCATTTCTGGATGTTTATACTAAATATTTTTCTATGTGTGTGTGTGTGTGTGTGTGTGTGTGTGTGTGTGTGTGTGTGTGTGTGTGTGTACACATATTTTACAAATTAAATAGAGTACACAATAAATAAAATATATAAAATAAAATATACAGAGTGAGACATGTGCAAAACAGTGGCGTTACTGTACAGTATGGAGTGCATAATGTTAAAGTTCCAGTAGTGTATGTAACACGACTATAGCCTCTTAGCTTGGTTTGGAAGTACTGTTGTTGATGCACTTCAATGAGGGAAGAACTGGATTTTAATTTATTCAGTAAATAAATCTCCAGGTAGTTTTCACTGCTTTTTATTCAGTAATTAAATGATACAAAACAGTACTTTTCCGTGCATCAGATGGTTGATGTAGCGAAATGCTAAACTTGCTAGTGTGTGAGTGAGTGGGTGCTCAAAATGTTGTTATTTTCCCCTCACCAAAGCCTGGTTATCCCCTCTGTGACAACTGCACCCACTATAAACTCTCCCACACTGTGCTACACCACCACCAGTGGTAAATCTGATGCACGTCACATATACACAGACAAATGCACTAATTCACAGCCTCTACATTGCTTTTAAGCTGTGGATTTACAGTCTTGCATACATTCTGCACAGCATCTTAGTCCCACTCTCTGCGGTGATCCTACCTGTGTAGGAGACGGGATGCCATGGCCTGTCAGTGTTTCCTTTGGAGTGGGCAGAGGTCCCAGGCCCAACGAACAACCCTCCTCACTGACAGATGTGGACTGCTCTGGAGACAGACTGTCATTAGTGTCCTCATCAAATGAAGAGTTCTCTCCTGAGGCTCTTTGAAACTGCGTCTCTGAGAGGAGAAGCATTGTGGGGGAGACGAGGGAAGGAAATAAACATTATCTAGTTAAATTAGACCATAAAATAAATGTACTACCCAGTGATTCTAGGTCCTTGCCCAAGTCTGTGTGCCTGTGTAACACTATCACTTGCATTAACAGGAGCTGAGCCATTAGACTTCTGCTTGTGACTCTAACACCTTGTGGGCACCTCCAATCCAGACAAATTATCACCGGTGCCTCCTCCACAAGTATCGGTGACTCATCAAAGGCTTGCATTTGTTAATGTTCAATATCCTACAAAAATGCACACAAGACACTCGTCCCCAGTGTCTCGTCAACAACTGACACAGAGAGCGAGAGAGCTGTCTAAACTACTTAAACACTTTTCTGTAGTCATATCATGTCCACCAGAGCCAGTCCTAGATGCACTTGTGATGAGTCAGGTTTTTGTCAAGCATTTTGCTTTTCATTCATCTATGTTCATTTCCCACACAGCCAAACAA
Organism: Rhamphochromis longiceps; assembly: GCF_057381845.1. NCBI lineage: Eukaryota > Metazoa > Chordata > Actinopteri > Cichliformes > Cichlidae > Rhamphochromis > Rhamphochromis longiceps. The sequence goes on from NC_140560.1 coordinate 13,851,152, forward strand.
GGCTTTTATAACAGTTTTTATGTAACAGATGGCGTCTCTCTAAGGATGACGTTGTGCTGAGGATTCTGAAGGATCGTCTGTGTAATTTATGCGATGAATATTTGAACTGTTTATGTGACGGCTTCCCCTGTTTATGCCTGCTATACTAATAATATTCTCTTTAAAATATCTTTAAAATATGTTTCGTATGCAACAGATAAATGCAGCTGAGCGTGATATAATAGTAAATCAGATACAGCAATGTAAAAAACTGCAAAGAAAATTGTCAACCACATGCCCAAAGTTTCCTTATTAGCCAGCCACAGGAAGGTTAAGACATCTTACAGCATAGCTTTAATCCAAGCCTGCCAGCTTTCCCATGCGCCATATCATATAATCATTTCATTATTATGCAGACTTATGAGTCTTCACAGGGATTTAAGGAATAAAAGTACCCGCTAGGATCCCCAGGACTGCTGTAGAGCCATTTTTTTTAATAATAGAACTGAGTTATTAAATTACAGGAGGTGCTAACGGGCAGTAGCCCACTGCTATTTAGAACACACTGCTGTCCATTAATTTACCATCAGCAGGTAATGATGAAAAGACAACACGGGGCTGATTTAATAATGCAATGACTCGCTTACAGCTGTGCTGTGTGTGGGTGTGGGAGTGCATCATGCTTTGTATGCTCATATGTCAACCTCATCTAGCTAGTTCCTGGTGCTCCTACCAAAAGTGGCGGTAATGTAATTGTGTTTATTGTGTAGCAGTGACAGAGATGGATATTCCACTGACACAGTCTGTTATTAAATCTCAACCTTCTTCCTCTACACATCAATCAAGCAGCTGGACTCACTGATTCCTTGCTCCCACAGTACAAAGAAAAAAAAAGTGTTCTATATAAAAATCCCACTTAGACGATCCTCATCCTTATTTCAGGAAGTGTCTTTTATTCTTGGAGCTGTATGATGCCAGTGAGAGCAGACAACACATTCTCACTCCCAAAGTATAACAATTAAGGCTAGGTGACAAATCATATTACGCTTTTGGCCACCCAAAAGGTCCCTATATTACGAGTTCTGAAAAACGAGGAAACATGAGAACCGTTTGGAATAAATCTACACATGTACGTTTATTTTACTTAAATCGCTTTGAAAACACGGAGGGCTGGAATACAGGGCTGGAATACGTGTTACCATGGGAGCTTCCCTCTATTCAATTTCATCCATAATCCGCCGTGTAGCATAGGAAGGCGGAAGGTCACCATAGAACGCCTCGGGACGTGAAAAATCATCGGTATATCACGCGTCGGGAGTGAGAACGGGCTGGAGCAGATGTACTTGATATGGCCAACTCAAACACAGAATTCAAATCCACCTGCTGCGCAAATCTCTTGACTACAATGGGCAACCAAACATATAGAAAATGACCTTGGTGGGTAAAATTTCACTGCTATATGTCAGTAGACTGCAGTCAACTGAACTCTGTTTTCTTAATTCTCCTAATTTAAGTTCATAATCCTAGCCACCGTGGCATTGTTGGACAAACATGTTCAAGATAGCCAAGAAAGATCAAAACATTGCATTTACACCGCGCCCCATAACAGCCGTAGCAAAAAAACTGGAGTCTTTGATAGCTACAGAATGCCAGATGAGAAGTGTTCAAGTCTATTTACTCTGGAGGAGACTGTAAAACTTTGTGAAAGGAGTTGAACACGAGTCAATGAGTAAGTGAAAGTCACTTCTTTTGCTGAGGATATCCTTTTATGTCAGTAAGCACTGCTATTTTTGCCTGCACAAGTGAAACTTTTGTTGAAGTGGATCTAAAATTTGTTGGTCTCAAAAACTCTCATATGATGTGAGAAAGTTATCAAACTGTTTGTCAGAGGGGAAATGTGACTGTTAAGACACTCGAGTCTCACATTAGTTGACACAACATTAGCATATAACCAGCTAACTGTGTTGTTTAGTTGCCTCATTGTCAGCTGTCCAGAGATGGAAGGGTGGTATATCTGATCTGCTGACAATAAGTAATTGCAACAATATTAGAATAAAAAAGCATGTTTATGGACGTTTTCATGTGTTACTTTTCAGATGATAAAATATAGCTAACATAGCTAAAGACACAAATCAAAATTTGCGTTCGTTGCTGTGTATTTTTAATGGGTTGATTCTAAGTTTATGACAATGCATCTATTTGTTGGAAGATGTAGTTGCGCACTAATCAATGTATATTTATGAAAACAGCATTCTTTTTTTCTATTAAATTACCTCAAAAAATTACTGGAAAAGAGCTAAAAGCGCTCATTTCAGACTATAGATGAACGGAGGAAGCTCCATTAAGGGCCAGTGTGAAACAACTAAGGATTATTTTTTTAGTGATCTATTCTGAAAATATTAATATGCAATTGAATTAAGCTTAATAGGTCCCCATTATTTTAAAATGTCACCTCTTCAATTAGCAAGTGATTCTCTATTAACAGGCACTGTGATTGTTTAAAACCAACCGAGAACAGAGAAGGAAGCAGTATCTTCGTCTCTTGTCTGTTAAAATGGGAATCAGAGGTCATGCATCATTTACAATTACCCCCCTCCAACCTTTCCAAACTCATAGAATTGATCAATTGAAGTGTTTGCCTGTCAGTGCGCTGTTTGTGAAAAATTTGTATGTTAGGTGGTTCTTGTTGACAGGTATGGATGCCTGTGTGAGTATGTGGTGAGGACAACTGAAGCATCTGGGATCTGGGAGGAAACAGTACGTTTATGATAGGTGGAGGAAGGGGCCAGGAGGGATGTCCTGTCAGGAGCCTCACAGTGTGGGTGTGTTTTGATGAAAATCTATATCACACGTCCTTCTTCCACACAGACTGTGCGCAGGAAATTATATAGCAATGGTACACCTGTTGATTGTTGAGGGGGCAGAAATAATAAAACAAAATTTGCAAAGTAAGGCCTTCTAAAGTTGGCATGACTAATGTGTTATTGTGCAACAGCCCTACATATCGAGACTGTGTGAAGAAACATTGGTATTGGTTTGTGTACTGATGGCTGGAAAATAGAGACTTACAGATAAGCTCTTGAAAGGCTTACACAAGTTGTCCGCAATAACTGCATCTATCTGCTTAAGATCATTATATCTGGTCTCAACGCTTTGTTTGTGGGTTTTTTCTCTGCGGTCAGCTTATTGCAATCAACCATAAATAACTCTGCACTTATAACATTTAAGCTAATAATTTCCTCCACTCAGCAGAAGTAATCCTGAAACTGTTGCCTAAAAATAGTTCTCACTTACCTATGAAGGCTTGTTTAATACTGGAGTGAACGGGTAGAATGTTTTTATGGATCAACTCCATGGGCCCTGGCCTCTGGGCAATCTTATCATTCAAATCAACAGCGAGGCATGCTTTCTTCAGCTGCTTGACCGGAAGGAACGGCTCTGCATAGACACACAAACCAGGCATGGAAATTCTTTACGAGTGTGCATGGATGTAATGGGTCTTTTTCCATTAGATTGACCAAAGTTCCAGAGGTATGAGGCTCTGTGTAGTGTTTACCCTCCAAGATGTGCATCCTGATCAGTTCAGATTTCTCTGGTCGACTCCTGATCTTTCTCTTGAGATAGTCTTCCGTCTGGAGAGAGACCAAGAGACAAGATGAAGAAGAAGGAATGGAAAATCTCTCAGTTTTGCACTCACAAATCCTTTATTGTGCACTGTTAAACATTGTGGTTCCTCTCCTTCTTTAGGTGTAGTTCCACAAACCCTTCTCTTAACAATGTAGACCGTGCTTCCTAAGCTAACTAAAGGGCCTGTGTTTATCTAATAATTTTAGCTAGTTACTAATGGAGAATTACTTTAACCTACTCATCCATCTTCCCACGTACTCACTCACAACTGCTGATGATGTTGCCCTTGGGGCAAGCACTGATTTGGTGGATAGTTTCGCATTACTCTATACAAGTCTATTTGTCTGAGCCAATGGTCTTATCCCAACTCTTTTTTTGGCTTACATTAAAGCAGGAAAAGACAAATCAGAATGCTTCTGTAATGATGCCACGTGTTTTAAAAACTCTCAAAGCTTAAATTGCATCAGTTTTGACATCAGTGACTGATTTGAGGATGGCATACTCACCCGAGCCCGTTCCAAGCTCTTTCTCTGTTCGTGGAAGGCAGCTGAAGTTTTCAGTGCTAAGAGGATAAAAAGAGAGAGCATAGTAAAGAAAAAAAAATCAGGCAAAAAGAGTAAAAGTGTATTGATGCTAGTGGGGGTTAGCAAAAGAGTGTTTCATGGATCTTTGCCTCTTTAGTTCAATTTCAAGTCTATTGATGGTCTCAGCCAAAGCTTTTTCCTGAGTACCAGTTCAATGTAGTGCATAAAGTACAATGATGGCTGGGATACTGGTCCCCAACAACAGCTGCTGTAAAAAGCTTAAAAAAATCACAAAGTCAAAGGAGAAATGTAAAGGGATGAAGTCTGACTGCTTCGATCCAATGAGCTTCTCTACAGCAGTGGATTTCCTGGAAACTGTTCAGCATTCAAAGATGACTTAAGTAGGACTTGTGCAGGTTTGTGATTATGCAAAGCCTCAGGATTAGTGGTAATGGAAACCTTCGAGGTAATCATGACACCGTGATACTGAGTTAAATGCAACAGCTCAACCATTACAATATAGCTTTGCTTCTAAGCAGTCTAAGACAAAAAAGAGGATCTAAATCTTGACCTAATAAATATTCTACATGTGAGAACCAAATTATTTAGCAGCAGACAAAGAATTTTGTTTAAATATTTTAATAAATGTTTCAAACTTTTAAGAACAAGCGGATTTCCAGATACATTTGGTAATGTATTTGACAATACCTGCAAAACCAGCCAACTCTAATGTGTTTCAAAAATAACCAAAATCTGACTTTGTTTTTGGAAACTGTCTGTAAAATTCCTCCAAGTGGCACAGTTATTATTTTACCTTCTCTTTAAATACAATGGTCCAGGTGTCAAATTTCCAAATTGGCCAAGTAAAGCTTATGTTAAAGCTCAACGAGGAAGATCTGTAACCACTAATCTTCCTGTTTTCCTGGATGTTCAGGCTGCTAGTTTATGCTTTACATCACTTCCTCTTCCCCACACTATTAGATTCAACACTGACACCATTACTCTAGTTTGGTCATGTTCTTGGCAATCGGACTCTCACATTAACTGTCAGTAAATTTAGGTCTTGGTGTTTAAATTGCTGTAAAGAAAAACACCACTGTGGATGACCGAGTAGTCACATGTCTTGCACTGACTTGAAAATTTGGACTTCGATCCAAAATGTATGATTAATGATTCAGTCTGTGATCTTTCCATGTGAAGATACCATCAAGCATGGATTGGTGGGTGATGGTGTTGGGGGAGCTTCACTGCTAGTGATTGCAATTTATCCAGAATTCAATCTATCACAGTACTGTGTAGGACTACATGCCATCTTATCTGGTTCACAAAAAGATGCACTCAGTAAAATATTTCTATTTGCTGGTGGGTTGTTTTTTTTTTAAGTTGCAGTGTGTTTGACCTCTCAGGGCCACCATACAGGCAGCACATTTATTATATAGTGTCCCCATATCCATACTACATGTATGTGAGGACACTGGAGTTTTTTGCACTCAAAGTCTTAGACTCAACTTTAGCCCAATGTGTTTACATCACTTGTGTCTTAAACCAAGTATGAAGTTGTCAGTATCTACGATGAGGGCTGCATGTCATTTTCTAGTCACAATATAGTTTCAAATCTCATGCGGCAAAGCTAGGACAACAAAAAAAATGTCTTACTGTACTGTACTTCACACACACACAGTATGGCTGCATTATCAAACCCGGGGCAGAACTGCTGGTACCTAAGCCTCAGTTCACGTCACTGAGCACTGTCACACTGCCGGTACACACTCACTCTCACACACCCTGGAGAGCCCTCTTAGACCTCTCACCCATCCACAAGGAGGTTATGTGTCCACCTTGAGGGTGTATAAACCTGCCTGTCAGTCAGCTACACTGAAAATGAGTGATGGGATTGAGGGAAGGATGGCTGGATGAGCACACGGGGGGAGAGGGGGGTTAAAAGTGTGAGTGAAAGTGAAGAGGATAAAATAGATTTAAGGAAGATGAAGAATCATGAAAAAGATGTAGAGGAGATGGGGAGAGATGACAAATGAGAGGAGGCAGCTGGAAGAAAAATGGAACAACAGACCAAAGGGCAAAAGACAAGGAGGAAACAGAGAGTGCTGAGATGGGGTCAGAGAGAAAAGACCCCATTATGTGCACGAGTGGTTCCTTACCACCCTGCTAGAGCTAAGCAACAATCTTTAAACATTTTAACATTGAACAACATCACTTCCTCTGACAGCAACTGTTCAGTCTCCTGCTGTCTAGCACTTCCTCTTTAATGTCTTTAGCTGTCCTGCAGGTCAGCTGTGTAAAGTGTGATACATTTGCAAATACTGCACCAAGTATACATGCAATACTCAGATATTTACAGAGCTCATAATCTGTGGAGGAGCATCTGCAAAAGTAAATATTGCAATTCCATGCAACTAGGGCAGGTTTACTAATTAATGCTTTCAGTCTCTTTCTTATGTTTTTGCTCATTATATCAACTGTGTTAACAATTCTTTAGAAATAAAAAAGGTCCCCGTCTCCTTTGTTTAACTCAGCCTGATCACATGCAGGTTAGTGTGAACTCACAAACTATTTTTAGTGTTTTTTCTAAGAAGTGTAAAAATTACAAACTAGGTGAGGTATCACACTGAGTGCTGTGTCAAGTTTCCCCACAAGAACAACATGGCTGTAGCATGGTTTTTACCTTACTAAGGTTAGAAAGAGGCTTAAAGCGAAGTGCAGTGCATACTGGGCCGAATGGTCCAGGGAGAAAGACTGGTCTGTTGTACTGGCTCTGTATATATACTCATCTTGCGGTCATGAAGTCACTAACATGTAGGAACAATAAATGAAATATGTAACCACAACATATTAAGCAGATGCAATGCCGTTTTGCATGCTCATTATTGCAAAACATGGCTGACTTATGAGTTTCTTTTTCTCTTAAAGGTTGTTCCCAGGCACCACATAAATCTAGTCAATTAGAACATGACAACAGCAAGCACACCACAGAGTTCAGGGGCGCTGCAATACAGCTTTTACGTGACAAAACTAACTTTCAGGTGCTTTCTCAAACAAAGAACTACCGGTAGTTGATTTTGTGCACCCTACCCTGGCTCAACTGCAACGTTCCTGAATACTTCTGCAGAAAACTAACAAAGCTACACACCTTTTGTTAAGAAGCAAAGAGAGGCATGGGATAACTGAATTAAAACATATGCACATAACATTCATCTTTGATCTCCATGTCAGTTTTTTTTTTTTTTCAAACATTCGGCAGGAAAGTGGAAGCAGATAAGAACTGTGATGACTCCTGTGGTCACACCTAACATGACCACGACGAGCGTGGTGCGCACGAAATGCTGTCAATAAATAAAATGGAAACTTAACAGTACCAGCATGTTAACAAAGATAACATTTACATAATTCCATTTTAGAGTTGTTGTTTGTCTGCCCACAAAGATAAGATGACATTATTGTATTATAAATGCTACCTATAGCGAGGGAAAATAGTAAATGCATATTTGTGATGGCGAATACATTCAGCAGCAGTAAAGCGCTTGCATACAGAGTCCATATGAATAGTGTTCAGGCTCCCAGTTTAAACATCTACCACATGAGCAGGTAAATATTAGAATCATTAGCAGATAAGACACACTGTCTCTTCTGACACTTCCTGTGTCAGACTGCTTATAGACCTACTGTGAGAAGCATTGTCAGAGGAAGACTGAGCCTCATTTTCTGAAGAAAATAAAATGTGGGGAAAGCTAAAGTTAGCCACACTGAGCATAAAAAAACCACCATTAATAGTACCAGTTTGTAAAGCATTCAGAACTTTGTGCATTACATACTTATATTAATGCATGCACTGAACAACATATTATGCTCCCTAAAGTAGCATTGAATGGAAATTGTCCATTTAACAGGATAATTAAGACTCTATAAACCAAACAGAAAAAAGTGCCTTTTTTAAAAACTGAGCCAAAAGTAGCAGCTAACTTGGATGGCAGATGGGGAACTATCACAATCTGATAAGAAGCAGCTACGGATATGCATGATGGCAGCTGCAGTATGATCTTGAGTAACTCACTGTAAAGATTGAAAGGAGACAATGACACCTTTTAACTGCAATCCAAATCTCTTTAGAATAAACCTAAAATGGCACGGCGGACTGCACTCAGATGCTTCTGTTTTCATTTCATTACTAACTTGCATCAACTAATGTAGCTGTTATGCTGAAATGCATCTTTCTCTGTTCAATGTTGCGTGTTACTTGATTTATATGTTAAATTTTCTTGTGCTGCTTTCATGTTATTTTGTATGAGCCTATATGCAATCCTCAAACGTAAGCATTTGAAAAAGAAGAAAACTGCAACACATGGCACAAGCTTTTTATAACATATGGGGGGGATGAGTCTGCCTACAGGGACAAAGTGGAGCGACTGACAGCGTGGTGCAGGGACAACAACCTGCTCCTGAACACAACCAAGACGAAGAAGACTGTTGTGGATTTTATGGACATTAAACCTCTTTACGTCAATGGGGATGGGGTGGAGATGGTGCCAGACTTCCGCTTCATGGGAGTTCACATCTAGGATGACCTGTTCTGGGGTGTGAACACAGTGGAGCTGGGAAAGATGCTCAGGAGAGACTTTATTTCCTGAGAATCCTCAGGGAAAACAACATCCCTCAAAAGCTGCTGGTGTCCTTCTATCATTGTTCAATAGAGAGCATCCTATGCTACCGCCTCTGTGTGTGATTGTAAAGATGGCCCAAGGGATCACTTTCTGTTTTTTACCCCCTCTAGATGAACTGCACTGCTCTCGTTGTCTCAGGAAAGCAGGAAATATCATAAAAGACTCCCCACACCCTGCTCATAATCTCTACAAACTGCTGCCATCAGCAATAGTCACACTGTTAAAAAAAACATCTTTAAAAAACGGTAATATTCCGGCAGCTGGGGCGCCAAAATACTACCGTAACATAACAGAAAATAACTTCCTCATAAAAATACGGTTATTTTCAGTAATGACAATACAGTTTGTTGCGCTAATTTTACATGGCATTCTGCCTTTTCCAAGTGCTTTTAGACATTAAATTAGGAACATCTTAACGTGATCAAACAATGAAATTACCTATAAATAAGGTCAATGAATGTGGCAATATGAATCATAATACGTAAATGTACAGAAATATACAGTTAACAGTTGGTTTAAATAATAATGGATTGCATGCCTTGGGACAGACTGACAGAGCCGAGGCTGCCATATCGCACCATCAGCCCATCACCAGTAGGTGAAGAGTCTTGACCACGGACACAATACCGAGAGTGTCCGAGCCGGGGCTCGAACCGGCAACCTTCTGATCACAAGGCAAACTGCCAACTCTTGAGCTATGATCGCCCTAAATAGCAATGTGATGTAACACAAGCTTATAGGGATCATGTTATATACTTTTCCATAGCATTACATTTGAATTCAACAGTTCAATCTTTCAAATAACCGACAGATATTTGTGAAATCATGATACATTTGTGAATGTATTTTTACAATCTAAATATGCATATGTACAAAAAAGTATATTTAAAAAACAAGTAAATTGTGTTTTACTATATTTACAGTGATGTTATGTTATTTTACCTTTGACATGTAAAATCACAGTCTACTTATGTAAATTTAATGATATTCTAGAAAGACAGTACAAAACTGTAAAATATACAGTAAGATACTTTGACATTACTATTTTTAGAACAGTGCAGTTCTCCCCTATAGTTGTTAGGGCTTTGAATTACAAGTAATCACTTCCAATACAACCTGACGAATACGGTCCAATGGATGACAGCCTGTAACATCCTGTGCAATAGTGTTTATGTGCAATAAGATTCTTTCCATTATAACTGAAAGACTATTTTATTCCTCTTTTTTATACTATTCTTTTGTAATTATATTAAAACCTTTTTCTCCTGACACCACAGGGACTCCACTTAATAAAGATAATTGGATTCTGATTCATTTTGCGTCATCTTATAGACAAAACTAGTCCTTCTTTTGTAGCAAAATACACATATAATTTTCTTTCTTTTTCGTGATTTGCCATTAATTAATTTTTTAACAAAAATTTAAATCCCATTTTTTCAAAAAATTTTATAAATGACCTTTCAGATAAAATAATATCTGCTACACGCTTAAATGCTATGTCACACCTTTAGTGAATCTAATGGACCAATGAATAAATGAGTGTAATGCCATGCAGAAGTCTTGAATCACTTCTTTATATTTTGATAGGGAAATGGCAAAGAGGCGCAGCAATTTACTGAAACATGCACACATGCATGGAAATAAAGTGGGCAATAAGGTAAAATAGAGTTTGTGCAATTCTAAAAAGCTTGAAAGTCAATATTTGGTATGACCACCTTTAGTCTTCAGTCTGAACTGTCTTAGGCAGCTTTCTTGTCATTTCTTTAAGTAGCCTTCAGGAATAGTTCTCCAGGCTTCAAAGCTTTGGATGTGTCTGCTGTTTGTGCTGATCTCTGTCAAGAAGACCCCACAGTGCTTCAATAATGTTGAGGTCCAGGGGAGGCCAATCCATGACTGATAGTATTCCACTGTGTGTTTTTCACTCATATATATATATATTAAAAAACACCCAGCACGCCCCTGCGGGCGGTTTATCCTTCAAGCTCGGGTCCTCTACCAGAGGCCTGGGAGCTTGAGGGTCCTGCGCAGTATCTTAGCTGTTCCCAGGACTGCGCTCTTCTGGACAGAGATCTCCGATGTTATTCCCGGGATCTGCTGGAGCCACTCGCCTAGCTTGGGAGTCACCGCACCTAGTGTTCCGATTACCACGGGGACCACCATTACCTTCACCCTCCACATCCTCTCGAGCTCTTCTCTGAGCCCTTGGTATTTCTCCAGCTTCTCGTGTTCCTTCTTCCTGATATTGCTGTCATTCGGAACCGCTACATCGATCACTACGGCCGTCTTCTTCTGTTTGTCTACCACCACTATGTCCGGTTGGTTAGCCACCACCATTTTGTCCGTCTGTATCTGGAAGTCCCACAGGATCTTAGCTCGGTCATTCTCCACCACCCTTGGGGGCATCTCCCATTTTGACCTCGGGACTTCCAGGTTATACTCGGCACAGATGTTCCTGTACACTATGCCGGCCACTTGGTTATGGCGTTCCATGTATGCCTTGCCTGCTAGCATCTTGCACCCTGCTGTTATGTGCTGGATTGTCTCTGGGGCATCTTTACACAGCCTGCACCTGGGGTCTTGCCTGGTGTGATAGACCCCAGCCTCTATGGATCTTGTACTCAGAGCTTGTTCTTGTGCTGCCATGATTAGTGCCTCTGTGCTGTCTTTCAGTCCAGCTTTGTCCAGCCACTGGTAGGATTTCTGGATATCACCCACCTCCTCTATCTGCCGGTGGTACATACCGTGCAGGGGCCTGTCCTTCCATGATGGTTCCTCGTCTCCCTCCTCTTTCTTGGGTTTTTGCTGCCTGAGGTATTCACTGAGCACTCGGTCAGTTGGGGCCATCTTTCCAATGTATTCTTGGATGTTCGTTGTCTCATCCTGGACTGTGGTGCTGACACTCACCAGTCCCCGGCCCCCTTCCTTCCGCTTAGCGTACAGCCTCAGGGTGCTGGACTTGGGGTGAAACCCTCCATGCATGGTAAGGAGCTTTCTTGTCTTTATGTCAGTGGCTTCTATCTCCTCCTTTGGCCAGCCTATTACCCCAGCAGGGTACCTGATCACGGGCAGGGCGTACGTGTTGATGGCCCGGATCTTGTTCTTACCATTCAGCTGACTCCTCAGGACTTGCCTGACCCTCTGCAGGTACTTGGTGGTTTCAGCCTTTCTAGCGGCCTCTTCATGGTTCCCATTTGCCTGCGGGATCCCCAGGTACTTGTAACTGTCCTCTATGTCTGCAATGTTGCCTTCTGGTAGTTCAATCCCCTCAGTTCTGACTACCTTCCCTCTCTTTGTTACCATCCGACTACACTTCTCCAGTCCGAACGACATTCCAATGTCATTGCTGTATAGCCTGGTAGTGTGGATCAGTGAATCGATGTCTCTTGGCATACAGCTTGATGTCATCCATGTACAGGAGGTGGCTGACAACTGCTCCGTTCCGTAGTCGGTATCCGTAGCCAGTCTTGTTAATGATCTCACTGAGGGGGTTCAGGCCTATGCAGAACAGCAGTGGGGACAGAGCATCTCCTTGGTAGATCCCGCACTTGATGGTGACTTGTGCTATGGACTTGGAGTTGGCCTCTAGTGTTGTACGCCACATCCCCATTGAGTTCCTGATGAAGGCTCTTAGGGTCCCATTGATCTTGTACAATTCTAGGCATTCCAGTATCCAGCTGTGGGGCATTGAGTCATAGGCCTTCTTGTAATCAATCCAGGCAGTGCACAGGTTGGTCAGTCTGGTCTTGCAGTCTCGGCTGACTGTTCTGTCTACCAGTAGCTGGTGTTTTGCGCCTCTGGTATTCTTGCCAATTCCTTTCTGTGTCCCACTCATGTATTGACCCATGTGCCTGTTCATCTTAGCCAATATGATGCCTGACAGGAGCTTCCATGTAGTACTGAGGCAGGTTATTGGTCGGTAGTTGGAGGGGACCGGTCCCTTCTTGGGGTCCTTGGGGATCAGGACCGTCCGGCCTTCGGTTAGCCATTCCGGGTGTCTCTCGTTAACTAGCAGCTGGTTCATTTGAAAAAAAAAAAAAAAAAAAAAAAAAAAAAAAAAAAATATATATATATATATATATATATATATATATATATATATATATATATATATATATATATTTTTTTTTTTTTTTTTTTTTTTTTTTTCCCCTCGTTGTATATTGTTTTCTCTTCTTACTTTTGCATCTTTGTGGTCCAGCTACCCAATCTGGCTGTGCAAGAAACTGCACAATGACAATAAAAAGCTCTAAGTCTCAAAGTCTAAGTCTCTTTTTCTATCCTTTTACTGCATTGGTAGTGTATTTGGGATCTTTTTCATCTTTTTCATCATTCCAGATGGTGTTGCATGGTCAGTCAAAATCGAATCATAATTCTGTGTACATAATTCCATCAATTTTGACAAGATCCACAACAACACTCACTAAAATGCATCCCTAAACCATGACAGAGTGTTGTACAGACGGCTGTAGATACTCATGGTTGTACTTCTCTCCTGACCTCATCAGTATGTGTTGATGACAATTTCAGAAATTTTTAAAGGTCCTGTGTTACTGGAGTTTTTCCTGTTTCTTAGGAGATGACATTCAGATACTGTTCAGACTCTGTACATCATGCTGTTATATGTCATGACAAATAACTGACAAATAATTCTTTCAGAATTGCCTTTTTGATGTGAAATTCAGTTTTATTTATATCAAAATTTGCTACGTTTGACATTTTGGATAAATTCAACTGAAAAAATGGGAACAAAATAGATGTTCTTGTGATAGGCTGCCAGTAACAAACAGTCTATTTAAGTTAAAATGACTTCTTTGATAAGTTGCCCCTTATGTGTAGACACAACTCTGGTTTATCTATTAAGTTAAGTGCTTGAATGATTGATCAGTCAGTGTTTAGTGGCTTAACAAAGAAACAAACAAGCAAAAAGCATTCTACTGAAAATGGCGAGATACAGGGAATGGACTGAAAATCAGTGAAAAAGCAGCCAGTGTCCAAAGAAAAACTTTGAGCTTTCAAAAGGACAAATTAAAAAAATACAACAAAGTCTGGCTCTTTGGCAGCAAAATATAAAAAACCATACAGTGGGACCCAAAACTTTGGCGCAGTACTAGATGTGCTGGTTGTATCTACTAACAAGGTTATTGTAAGAGTTTACATCAGCTTCATTTTACAGTTCATATCAAAATATTTCTTAAAAGTGTTTTGTTGTAACTTACGTGGCATGATCCCCTGGCTGACGAGCTCCTCTCTGCTCCTTCTCTGTTGCAACTTCAGCTGAAGAACTGAACACCAAGATGCAAGTCAGTAGCGGCAGAATGAATGGAAAACATCATCAGACTGAGTGTGTAAGCATGTTTATCTCAGTTCTCACCCACCGAATGCCACAAAGGTAGAGACATTACTAAGCAAATGCCCACGAGCAAAATGAAAGCAGTAGATTGAAGCAGTGATATATCCAAGTTACTCTATGAGGACTTTTCTGTCTACACTATTAGCTGCTACAAAAATTGTGATCTTTTATGATCGGATGCACAAAGGTTATGTAACACACTACAAAGGGAAGTCAGACACACACATGAACACACGTACTGGCAGTTTCCTGTTTCACGTTTTTGATGAAATGGCAGCCCACAGTCACACATTCGTGACATTACAAGATCCCACAGAGTGTGAGAAAAAAAAGACAGCAGACTGCTCATTTTGAGAGCACCTGGATTGAACTTGATGCTTGTTTGATTGTATTTTATAAATTATTGATTTGTTCACACAACTTTATTTATATCTGCAAAACATTTTGAGGGCTGAACTTCAAGATGATATGAAAATATGGACTGGCAGGAAAGGATTTTCTGTTCATCAGCACTTTGATCTGAGCAGTGAGTTGCAGTAAAATGCAGTAGCTGGAAATGTTTTGAGTGTGAAGGTCTTTTTCACGCACTCTGACTTTCTGCATCCACAGTATTAGTACACACAGTTGCCACATAGAAGTGTGGCTGAGGTGTTGCACAGCGTATTATAAGTTGTGACTATCAATAAGAAATAACTTCACCTACAATCACAGGTCTTTTCAGAGCAGATCAGGCAATATGACAATGTGACGTGGTGATTGAATGGGATTAATAAATAACTTTTGGTCTCAGCTGCAGGTTTTGGTTCCCATGTAGCAAAGCCAAACATTTATGTTTAGCTTGTTTCTTTTAACACAAATGAAGCGCGTGCATCTTTTGATAGTTTTTGGGGAAAATCTTATGACAAAGTGAGGAAATGCACAACAGAATAGCTGTGTTATAATATTCTTTCTTTTTGTTTTTTGCCTGGTCACATTTTGTTCTCATTTTCCTAAATAGGTTCTATTAAATGTTTAAATTTAACCTTCTACAGTAAGTACAAATCCAGTACTCAGTGCTGAGCCATAATGTCTGATCAGTGGTTTGAAAGGACATATCCATAAAGTGAAAATTTACTGCTGTACTTTCTGGGCTGAAGCTGACTGTCACCCCAGTGACATTCAAACTGTAGCTCATCTTTCCTCATCAGAGTATTCCTCCACCATGGGCTAAGACCCCATGTGGGTATGCTTGATCAGCACTTTGTCAATTTTAGACAAATAAAAGAAATAAACTAATACAGAAATACAGTTTGGTTAAATGTAGGTGATTTTGGGCTGTCTTCGAACTGTTTTTTCCAGGGGGGAACTGATGTTAAAAAACAAGAATTGGGTAAAAAAAGTTTGAATTTATTATGGATTTTCTCAACACGGGGTCAAAAGTATA
Organism: Rhamphochromis longiceps; assembly: GCF_057381845.1. Taxonomy (NCBI): domain Eukaryota; kingdom Metazoa; phylum Chordata; class Actinopteri; order Cichliformes; family Cichlidae; genus Rhamphochromis; species Rhamphochromis longiceps. The sequence goes on from NC_140560.1 coordinate 13,866,731, forward strand.
CATATAGACTCAAATGTACATACACCACCATTAATATTTGGTTAAATGTCCCTCGGCATGTACCACTTTGACCAGAACCCTATGGTAGCCATCAATAAACTTTGGGCTGGACATCGTACCACTTTTTCTTGACAAAATTGTTAGTTCATTTAAATTGGTTGGTTTCCTGGTTAAGATTTATTTTTCAATGATGGGCCACAAATTTTCAAAAGAGTTAAGGTTGGAGCTTTCAGAAGCCAGTTTCAGAAGCTTAATGTTACCCTTCAGCTATTCCAAAAAACCAGTTTTGCTGAATCTTTGGGATCTTTATCCTGTTGGGGCATTCAACTGTGTCCCGTCTGACCATAAAGATTATTGAATAAAGCAGGCTAACATTTAGACTGACCATTCCATTTTCTGGAATAGGCTTCCGAAATCCCCAAGTTCAAACCTATTAAAATGTATGTACTATTCTTTAAAAGCCAGGTCCATGCAAAGAAACCATCCAATTTACACTAACTTCAACTACCAATTCCTTCACGAGGAATGGTCAAATATCCAGACAGTCTCAAGCCAGAAGCTTTTTGGTGGCGACTAAAAGAAGCTGGCCGAAGTGAAACTTGCCAAGGGACATTTAACCAAATAATAGTGGGGGTCACAGAAAGTTGGTTCATCTGGTCATAGTGTTTATAGAGGAAGAAACTTTTCCTTTTTCATCCAAGTAACTTCTTCAGTCTCACCTGACTGCAGGTTTCCCCCACTTTATAAACAGTACATTTGTGTAATGACCGAAAGTAGCACCAATGACTAACAAAGGGCCGATAATTTCAGAAAACTACATTCGAAACCTTGGGGGTATGAGTTAATTGCTTCCATATGATAAATAATAGACATATTATTGCCCAGTTTGTTAGAGAACTGAAATCAGGTTAACCTCTTAAGCCCCAACGCCTAACCCCAAATGCGATCTCCTGCCTTTTGCCCCCGTATCCGGGGTGTTGGGGCTTAAGAGGTTAAAATAGATGAAATGCTGCACAGAAAACACTGAAACCACTAATTGTAATACAGTACTATGCAAACATCTACCCCTCATTTCTTCCCATTTTCTAGGAAAATGGGAATTAGGTTAAGCTACTTTTCTAAAACATGTACAAATTGGAAATATGGCACATAAGGCAAAAGTTTGTACAATTTTAACAAGCCAGAAAGTCAATATTTTGTAAAACCACCTTTGTTCTTCAACAATGTCTTAGGCAACTTTCTTGTCATTTCTTTAAGAATTCCTCATGAATAATTCTCCAGGCTTCTTGAAGGACATTCACAGGTCTTTGGATGTTGGCTGCCTTTGTTCCATTCTCTGTCAAAATGATCCCACACTGCTAATGTTCAAAGAAAAACTTTGATAGACTTTCAGAAAACCTATAGAACTATTACTAAAGACCACTTGAACAATGACAAAATGACAAGAAATTCACTGGAAACAATATATAAAGAAATGAGGGGCGAGTCAAGATTTTTGCACTGTATGTACTGTAATGAACAAGATTTGGATATTAACAGATTTCAAGTCTTTTCTAAACCTGAATCCAAACTTCCACATCTATCTCTTAAATCTCCTGTCTTCCTTTTACATTTTCAGGTTTTCAGGTTCATGTCTTCTGTCTTTATACCTGTAAAAAGTCTTACTTAATAAGGACAAGCTGAATGTTTTCAGAAATTTGAGTGTGGCCTACATTTTCTTCCCTGAGTTGGAAAAAATGGGACCATGCTGTGTTACTGTGGCCCATTAGAATCTACAGATAGTCCTTATGAGCGACTACAAAAGCATTCAAATCGCTTTGATTTCTGTGATGAGGACTTGGCTGACATGGATGGTGCAGTTTCTCCCCTTGGCAGCAGGAAAGATTTAACTGGCTCCTGCAGGGAAACATGGGCAGCCACACTAAGCAAACACTAACACAGATACTCATTACAAGCATGCATAATATTTGCATACGCACGCAAACATACATTGCAGTGCAGATGCACATTTTAACCTCCACTTATGGTGGCATAGTGTAATCACATATAAACACACACACTGACAAACACTTACATTTGCAAAGTGATGTTACTGTATGTATTGAGAAAGAATCTATGTTTGGAATGTGCACTCACTGGTCAAACGCTACTACATAAGAGGAAGTCTCGCTTTAGCCTAGTCATAAACAGTTTATGCACACAGCACTTTGACCATGCAAAAGAGCCCATTGTGCTCATTGAGTAAAATGAAACATCGGATATATGTCAAAGGGGGTTATTTGACTGTTGAGGTTTTCTCTGTTTTATTGTAGGGTCTTTACCTTACAATACAAAGCATTCAGGCGACTGTTTTTGATTTGGTGAATTGAATTGCATTATCAGAAACTAAAATTGTCACAAGCTGAACAGGCAATGAAGCAACAAATTGCAAAGACTGCACTGAGCCTAAGAAATTTCTTCATGACTTAAAGTTGTTTGAGCAACATAATATGGACACCAGTGTTATTTCTCTATTTCATAGCCACTCCATAAGCCAGTTACGTGGGCATGTTAAAAAAACGTTTTTACATAGAAGGCATCACTGCTAGAAGACGAGCCTGGTGTCAAAATGTAGGTAAAACGAGACCATTCATATGCGACAACTTATTTTCATCTGTCACAAACCTCTTCTTCCAGAACAAAAAGACTGAGTGTTTATCAGAAATTAGTGAGGCTGATCTCCTGTACAGCTTACTAGGGTATCCTTGGAAAAACTCAGAAGTGGTCATGATCCTAGGTCTTTGACCCAGTATCTTCTGTGTTTGGACTTTTGAATTCTTATTTATTGGATATACTGAGTTTGAGATGGTTATTCCAGGTTTTGGTTCTCATTATAGCTGTAATTCCTTTGTTTTTTACTATTTGTATCCTCACGTCGTCTTAGTTTTGTTATCTTGGTTCTACTTTGCTTGTATTCTATGTTTTTTCTGTAATCATACTCCTCCTGTGCTCCCCATGCATTTTTGTGAAGATAGTCTGTCTCTGTGGTTGTTTAGCCTTCTGTCTTATCTGTGTTTCAGTTCCCGTGCACTGTTTCTTCCTGTTTTATTTTGGCGGTCTCACATCTCTTCTGCTTTGTATTTAGCTCTATTTCCCCTGTCTTGTAACCTGTAATTAGTTTCAGCTGTTTTCCCACCTGTTGGCTGTTCCCTCGTTATCCTCTGTGTTTATATATATTGTCTCAGTATTTCCTTGACCCTTGTCACATTCTTCCTCATGGCTGTGTCCTCCCTGCCAGTGTGGTTTCTTAGAAGATTTGTAGCTTCGGTTTCCTCGTTTCTAGTCTTTGATGTTGTGTGCTTTGTTCAGGCTCAGCATTAAAGCTGCTTTTTAGTTTACTTTCTGTCCTTTGAATCCTGCATCTTGGATCCAACTCCTGTCTGACACACAGCCTCCCTGACAGAACCTGTTTAATGATGTCAATTCACATCTTAATTGATGCATGATGAGGTGTCCAAAACACTCATTGAGGACACAGAGGTACAAGTACAGGAGGTAGTCAAATATCCATCCATCCATCCATCCATCTTCATCCGCTTTATCCGAGGCCGGGTCGCGGGGGCAGCAGCCTAAGCAGAGAGGCCCAGACCTCCCTCTCCCCAGCCACCTCCTCCAGCTTATCCGGGGGAACACCAAGGCGTTCCCAGGCCAGCCGAGAGATATAATCTCTCCAGCGTGTCCTGGGTCTGCCCCGGGGCCTCCAAATATATATAACAATAATACAATTATTTTCACATATTTGACCGCTTTGCATGTGTGACAGTGATAATGACTAGCCGATGTATCACATCTGGTTCACTTCTGTGTGAACAGTTCACTCAGAGTGCTTTCTACATTAAATTGAATGTGCATGGATTTGTGGACCACCTCTATTTCAAAGTTGTGGAGAGACAGTCAGTTACAGTGTGTATTTATCCATCAGTCTTTTCTTGTTTCCTAAGGAGTCTTCTGTATGGTAAACACGATGTAGTGGGCAGTTCAGACTCTCTTGTCTGCCCCCAACCTGTGGTCTGCCTCTGTGTCCCCCCTCTCTCCTCCGCCCCACAAGTTTTCTATTTCCGACCATGCTGTAACCACTCGAAACCCAATCCCTCTAGACCGCCCTGTGAATTAAGAGGAACATTACTGTAAACTGCCAACTCGCACACAAGTACATAAAGTGTAAGGACAGCTTAAAAGGTTGTGCACACACGGTCTGATGGGAAAACGTGAGAAGCGATGTGGTGAAAGGATGCATGGGCAGTCTCTGCTAGGCATAGCTGCGGCTGTTATTTTGCTATTTATTAGTTATTGCATATTTTTCAATAACTGAAACTGTGGCAATGCACCATAACATGCCTTTAAATTTTTAATGAAAAGAAACTAAAGCCTCTTGGAGTTTGTCCTTGTCTAAATTGGTCCACACTCCTCTCTGTCCAGATACTTTGATTCAAGGCCCAGGGACCTCCAGCCAACAGGTTGCTCGGTTCATCTGCTCAAGGCGACGTGTGCTGTGCCCAGGCTGGCTGTGCCCCAACTGTAACCAAGGCACTAGCAGGATATTTGATCCCATTAACACCTCGGCCCAGAAAATAAACCTCTATTCTTTGATGGGAAAGCCTAAATTTTTAAAACAGTTGATGTAATATCTACAAATATTCAGTGTACATTTTCACAAAATTTCTTTACTTAAAAAGAACTACTAATACAATCAAACTGAGCTACACACATTTTCAAATCCTCATGTGTTGTGTGAGTGCAGCTCTAAAAATGTTCATGTGCTGTGAACTGGAAACGTGACTAGAAACAGGTATCCCACCTTGTCTGAGACTCTGACAGGCTTGGCGGTCTAACTCAAAACGCATATCTGGCTTATCCATGTTGCATCTGATTGGCTGAGGCCTGAAAGGGGCAGGGTCAATCCGGACACATGGAGGGTGCTCCAGCATGGCGAGCGTTAGCAAACTGGAAAATTACCCCTGAGTGAGTCATCCACAAAAACACCACAATAGGAACGACAGCCAATGGTGGACATCAGTTTAGTCCAGGTGCTGGATTTCTGCAGCCTTGAAATCCCCCCAAAACAAAGCAATCCGCTTAAAGAGTCAAGCTCTGGGAGACCATTGTTGTGACTGAAATGAAGGAATATCCTTCAAAGTAGAGAAAAGTGAAAGAAGAAGAAATCTGCAACATTTCTGGTGTCAGTCATGATCAAAAGAGATTTGTTCTCATCAAAACAGCCATTTCCAACCACTTCTTTTGAAGAACTCCTTGATTAGATTCAGCAAAAACAAAAGCGAGAATGTGTAGAAGAAAATCCTTAATAGAGTTTTTTTTTTTTTTAAAAGAGAGTAGATGAATGCAAACTATACAAACTCCAATGCTGTGCTTTAGAAGAGCGTCTCCTGGATTTGCTGTTGCTACAGGACTGACTAAGTCGCGTGTGCATGCCTTCATGTGTGTCGTATATCAGTGAAGCTGTGCTCGAGAGGTCTGTCACAGCTGTTGCTGTACTCAGTCACTCAGCCGTTGATAGACACAAGCAGGCGCATCTGAACACAAATACACGCACACGCGTTCTCCTCACCAAATTCCTCTCACTTTGCACTTCTGCTCTGAGCTCAGTGTGGTGTCAGTGATACATCCAACATCTCAACAGCTGCTGCCACTCCATGTGCCCGTCATCATTTTTTGTCAGCTTTTTTTTTATTTATTTTTTTGTCTTTCTGTCCAGCTGTCTGACTTTTATTTCCTCTTTTTCTGCTCACAATGTTTGACAGAGTTTATTTGGAGTTTGGATTAGGAAAGTAACCAAAAATCGAAAAGTAATCATGGAAAGATACCAAACCCTCACCTTAGATGATGCGAATAAATTCACTTAAAAGATAATGTTTACTTTGAAAAAAACTAAACTAAAGTCTAATGACTATTACATGTAATACATTTTTGAATCATAAAAATGATCTAAGCAGGGATTATGCTTTCCATGTCTATGAGTCTGCTAGGGCCCACTCAGGACCCAGTGACATAAAAATTACATTATCAGATGGTTAGCATAATGGTTCTTACGGATGTTCGTGCACCTGCCTGTTTTTGGGCACCAACTAGACCTGGTCCCCAGACGGCAGACCTCGAGTGGATGTCAAAGAAGTATAAAAAGAATGACTATTCCACTATCAGAGGTCTATCTTTCTGTGTCTGTGTCCACAACAGAGTATAACCTAGGCTTTAAACTAAACTGCACTGAAAATGTAAAATTAAATAAAAATAAATAGAAATTAAAAAATGCAAAACTATAATAGCTATCACAAAAGGAGGAGAAGGAGAAGGAAAAGGGCAGCTTTTCATCTATAAACTGCTTTAAAATCTAGTGAGGACAAGCTGTTTATGTGGCTTTTGCTCAAGCTACAGCCAGAGCCATGGCATGTGATGACTTATGCAGAAGAGTGGATTTGCATTTGATGTCCCATCTCTATCATCCAGGCTTTGATGATAACACATTTACTTGCAAACACTGGCTCTGTTTCTACACATTGCAAAGAATAGCAACTGATCTCAGTGCACTGAAACCAAAGCAAACAGTAGCTTGTCTAGTTCACTAGTGTTCTATAAATTTCCCGTCAAACACGAGAGATTTATCTGCAATGCACATGTGCAACAACCAGAAACAGCTGCTGTCCTCTCAGCTCGACAAGCTTGAACTTTCAAATTGATAAACTTGTGCGTACTTTCAACAACAAAGATCTGTATGCACTTGCCTGCCTGTAGCCAAAGCTATTTGGGTTTTAGTCTATTATTTTAATCACTTCTTTCCCATGCTGTCAAAATCAATTCTTATTCTTCAGCTCTTCCCCATCTCCACTGCGTTAATCAGAGATCAATCTTCCACTTGTTCCATTTCTACTACCACAAGCATCTAGACTGCACAGGTCTTCTCCCGCTTCCTCCTCTGCTCTGCTCTGCTACCTCAGCATAGAGTCCAGTTGCCAAATAGGATATAATTATATTAATATAATATGATAAAAGCTTTGTACTTAAACAAATCTAGTCAATGTTTTCCAGTGAATTTCTCCTTATTGAAATTTCTGGTTTGGATTTCACTGGACAAGCACTGCTTGCCCTGTTGGACCACTGCCGCAAAAAGAAAATATGGAGCATCAAAGTAGGTTAAAGTACATTGTAATTGTTTCCAATATTGCTGCCAAAATATGCCAAAAAATGCTAGTTTCTAGTGGATTTTTTAACCAATTTTGTATTTCCATCTAGTGAACTGAAGGGTCTTCAGTTGTGGTTTTGACATTCAGCAGGAGAGTGTAGTGGTACACTCCTCTTGGAAAATACGTAGCTGTGTATCTCTTTCCCAAGATGATCTGTTTTCTCCCAGTGCCTAATTAAAGTGTATACAGTATACTTGCCTGCAGCCGTTCATGTTGCCTTTATCACTTTCCTTCAGCGCGACTGTCTTCTCCTCTCTGTGCCTGCGTGTCAGTATAAAACACCTGTTCCCTTCCACTGACAGTTCCATTCATCTCCATTATTAACGCCCTGTCCCAGGTGACATCAACTAATATGACATGACATTAAAAGAGAGCCCTTTCAAGGTGAAAAAAACTAAGCGCTCTATTCTCATCTGTCAGTTAGCATTACAAGGAGCCGATGGTACTTGTCATGTTTGCATTATGTAAATATATATATATATATATATATATATATATATATATATATATATATATATATATATATATATATATATATATATATATATATATATATATTATTGCCTGTGCTTCAAAAACAAAGAGCAAGCTGAAGATGAAAACACATGATAAAGCATGTGGATTTGTAAATGATAAGATCATATAGTGAGAATCTGCATATTTGTGTTAAACATGCAGGATGACTCCCAAGTGTGTTCTTGATACTGAGGGTGTTATTATGCGAGAAGTGTTGTCCCCAGGCAAAGAACTCCTCAGTGTGACAGGAGAGGGGAAAATGAATCAAGACTCTCATCCACCATTACTTCAGATAAGGCTCCAACCAAAATGCTGCCAGGGCTAATCCTGCTCTGCTGCATGTGCTCGTGTGTTTTGTGTGTGCAATTGTTTCCTGTCACAAAGAGTCTATCTACATGCACAAACTGTTTAACTCTGCTCGACACTAATGTATCTGTATAAGCAATGTAAGTGCAAGATTAAGACTTATTATTAAGACTAAATATGTTTACATTGCTTTATATCTGAGTCAAACTTTTTAAAGTGCGTGTCCTGATATCAGTTGTAAACACTGAGATGAAAGCCAGCAAAGAGAATTGTGAATCTCCCACACAGAGGGCTATCTCTTGTTGTTCCAGATAATTGCAGATGATAATCTGTGGATTAAAAAACATAAATAAACATAACAGATCTCAGAGTAGTTCTTGAAGAAGTCATAGTTCTTGACCATTCAAACAAAGGAACAACCAGGGTGAATGTTTTAGTGACAGATTTTCAAATCACCATTGGGCCTCATAGAGGTAAGAGTGGTATTTGAGGGTGCCTGGGTGATTTGAAGAATAAGGTTTGGTGAAAAGTATCAACAATTGGCTAAATTAAAGAGAATAAAGCTTCAGCAAAAGTATAAAAGTATATAGAACAAGTTTATTGTTTGACTGACCTCAGCTTGTGGCCTCATTGGGGTTGTCATAAAGGTCGCACTTCTCCAGTTCATTCATCTATTGCCAGGGAAGCATGACTGTCTTTAAACCACATGAACATATTATCCAATAATGTCTCATTTGTGATCAGTATGTCAGACAGCTATTATTAATCATTTAGTTTTTTCTACTCTACATTTAACCTATTTTTTTTCTGTAATAGCTTATAATGAGCTTTATGAAACCCACAAGCTGAAATGTATTAAATACATGTTAAAATTGCCACTGGCGATTGCACCTCTTTAGATTTTAGTCGATACTCCAAGAACTTTGTAGTTGAAGTTGTGCCAGAAATCTCCCAAATCTCAAAATTGATCAGACATTGATATATTGTGCTGGCGAAGATTCTCAATATGTCGTAAATGTATTGCTGTGGGGATCTGAAAGTATATTTGGTAAGTGCTGTATAACAAAGCACTGTTATGGAAGTCTCCATTCCGGTGCTGCTTTACAGCATTTGACAGGAACAAAACATTAGCTCACTCAACTAAAAAGCTTTGAGCTGTTACCTTCATCCTTGTGCCAACTCAGCCAGCATAATAACATGGGAGATATCTGTCTGAAGGACTGCTGTGAAGGACAGTAATGAAACTCCATGCTGAAATACAGTTCTATGCATCACTCTTGAGTCATGTCTGATTTTTTATATTTAGCTGGGAAAATGGGAAATAGGTGAAGGTGAATTATTGAAAACTATGCAAACACATATGGAAATACAGTACACAAGGCAAAAACATTGCTGTACAATTCTAATAAGCTCTTCAACAATTGGTTTGACCACCTTTATTCTTCAGCATTGCCTGAACTCTCTTTGGCAGCTTTCTTATAATTTCTTAAAGTAGTGTTCAGGAATAGTTCTCCAGACCTGGTGAAGGACATTCAAAGCTCTTCTTTAGATGTTGGCTGCCTTTGTTCTGTTGTCTTTGAAGATGATCCCACACTGCTTCAAAAATGTTGAGGTCCGGGCTCTTAGGAGGCCAGATGATGACCTCACTATTGTCATGGGTGGTCAAACTTTGTGTCGAGGAACAGACAATAGTGTTCCATTGTGTGTTTTTCTATCCAGGTATCCATTCCGAGGGTGTTTGGGATCATTGTCATGAATGACGGTGTTGCCATCAGATGCTTTGAAGATAGTATTGCACGGTGAATCTAAATCAGATGGTACTTTTGGTTGAAATGCAGCCCCAAACCATGACAAAGCCTCCGCTGCCTTTTAAAGATGGCTTTCGATGCTTATTGTTTTACCTCTCTGCTGAGCTCTGTTGTAGATACTGACAAATATTTGAAACAAATATTAGAAATGTTGATTCATCACTCCATCTGACCTGTTGCCACTGATTTCCAGTTCTTCTCTAATGTGGCATGCCTCAGCCTTTCCTCTCTGCTTCCTTCCATAATAATGGCTTCTTGACAACCAACCTTCTACTGAGACCATTTCTGGTGAGGCTTTAGTGAACAATAGGTGTATCAGTAGAGCATTCAGATGCATCTGTCAGGTCCTTTGTCAGATTTTTTCCTCTTCGTGACTTTCAGATGTTGTTCATCAGCTACAGATAGTTTTCTTTTAGGGCTGCTCCTCCTTCTTTTTCCCTCCACTTGTCCAGTTTCCTCAAATTTTTTAAGGACAAACTGCACATCGTGTTGAGATGCTTATGCTTATAGCACTTTGGGAATTATCTTGTTGGTGGAAAAATAGCAACAAGGTAATTGCCTGTCAAACTGTCTTAACTTTTGCATTTTTTATAGATTAAACTAAAGAAACTGCAACAAATGATCTTCTTGTTCAACAGGAAGCTAAATACAAAGTACCTAAGGATACAATTTGAAACTGGCGCTTTGCTACATTTAAACACAACCGTGGATCATCTCTTGAGTTAGAGGCCTATTTTATGCTTCCTTGAAAATGGTCAGGCACCAAGGCTGGCCTAAAAATGGATGAAAAAAGCAGCCAACAGAAGATCTTTAAAAAGCCCGGAGAACTATACAGAGCACTTTGAAAAAGCACGAGAAAGTCTGGCTCCTTGGAAGCAAAATATAAAGAAATGAGGGTAGCTCATAACTGGCACACAGTACTGTGTGCATCACCTCTAAAGGCAAATGTAAAGGCGTACATAAAAGGATTTTAGCTGGCACGTACAATGAAAAATACATTTCTCTTAACAAAAAGTTGAGGAAACAGTCACAACTCCACTGACCTTTAAAATCTGCAATAACTTGTTATTGGGCCCTGCACACATGGAAGCAAACTATGATAACCTTTTTCATTAGATGGTTCAAAGGTATAATTTAACATTGTGACATAGTCAGAAGTTAGTTCATTTTAGATACGTTTTTGGTCGCCTGGTGATATTTCCTTTCTTTCTGGCCTGTTTTTTCACCCAACCCTTCAGCTGCTCAGTGCTCTGTTATGTTTACCATAGTCTCAGATGACTGTTTCCGCATGCTGAGCAGTATTGCAGCCCCAAGGCGCTTTATGTTATAAGGTAAAGATCATAAAATAACAAAGCGGCAGTCCAAACAAGTGATAAATAAACCAAACGTTGCTTACAACCAACGCAGTTGTAATTACTGGGCCACCTTCTCCCCTCTGCTCTCCGTCACTGTCAAACACAATGTGTTCATCAATATCTAAAATGATTCTCTGCTGTGTCACAAAGAGGAAATTATAAGACCAGGTGTCAAAAGTCATTGCCTAGAAGCGGTCGCAGTAATCTAATGAGTCATCTTGTGCGTTCATTTAGAAGCTGACTCAATACTACTGACAGACCTCGAATGAATACAGGAAATTAAAGGCTGCAGTACACAAAAGAATATGTATCCAGGTAGCTAGTCGATGGATGCTGTTTATTTATTTCAAGTCTAATATTTCATCATCATGTCACACAAACTCTTTAAATGGATTAAAAAATAAAACCAGGTCTAGTCTATTTTATCTTTGAAACCTAAACTATACTACGCACATAAATCAACCTCTTCTATATTTTCATCATCCAGACTGCTGCTCTTCCCCCTGGTGGTACTGTTATGTTATTATGACTGTACCATAACCACTTCTGCCTTCTATTTATTTCTGCTTTCCTAATAAAGACTCCATTGTCTCCTGTAAGAAAGTAACTGAGCAATTACAATTTTGATTAGCTGTTGACTCAGTGGTATCCATTTTTGGCATGTTTATCTGTATCTTTTTTTCTCTCCCTTTGGGTCCCCCTGAGAAATAATTGACTGCAAAACCAAAATACAGTTATTAACTATTGATTCACGTGTCAGTCAACCTGAAGTGTACATGGAAAGCAAACAGAATGAATTAGAGGCTCAGGGTTTTTTTGCAAACTATTCACAATAATGGGACCTTGCTTTGACAGTTCAGAAAGATGCACAAAGTTCTGTCACAGTGAAAACTGCACTTTGGGTTCCGATCATTTTATGCTCACCGGTTTGCTTTCCATATTTTAGTCAGCACATAATTTTTTGTGATTTGTTTTTTAAGGTTGTGTGGATGGTCTATTTCACCTCATTTCTTTCACTTTTCTCTAACATACCAGTCTAATGTATAATGCCTGCAGCTATAGTGCTGTAAATACAGATCGATATAATGAAATACTCATAAAGTGATTTGCTCTTTTCTTGGCCCCTAAGTTTAACCCTTTTCCTCTGTCAACACTCAGCCCTCATATCTCCCCCACGCCTCCTCTGATATTACATCTCTCTTTCCTCTAAACTCCCTTACTCTCTGCCATGGGTTTAAATAGCAGGACCAGCTGGCCACATCAATATACGCAGGACCTCTTTATCACAGGTGCTGGGATTACAGACACACACATACATGTGCTGTAGAGCTTTAAAAATGGGACTTGATGGAGAGTAACACTTGTCTAGAGAGAACAGTGTGTGTTCATTAACCAGACACCATAGATTCGTATTTGTTTCTATCTTGCAGAAATGAGAGTTGTAGTACTTCTGCTGTCCAGCGGGTGGAGACGTGCCATTTTGAAAAGGGGCCCGCAGCATACTCCTGTCTAAATAGTACAGTCATTTGAACAGCTGTGTCAGATTACTGTGAGCTCACTGTAACACCTCTGAAACACCAAAACAAGGCTAGAGAAGAAGATGATACTATGGGTTAAACATTATCCACGCTGATTCTTTTTCTTTAATCATCTCCCTCATGTTCTCCTGCCATTGAAGTATATGGTTGATCTGAAAACTGCATGCTAAAATATTTTGAAATCTGGTTGATGATAACCCTCTGATACTTTCCACTAAGTTTTATGCCCATGGCTCAAAAACTCCAGCACCACCAATGGGTTAAAGTTGGAGGTGCACTTCATACAACAGTTTATTTTAAATGAATTCCACAAGAAGTTTTAGCCAAACACAGAGAAAAACTCTGCAAGCATTATCTCATAGCATTCACCAATTTAAAAAAAAAAGAATGTTCACTCTTAACCCAAATAGCAGCAGCAATCGACCTTTATTTTATTTTATTTTATTTTACTTAGTATTACTAGTTGGAGAAATGGCATAATACACATTTAGTGTTAAAGTAAATTCATATTTTGTTCCTCAGTTCTACCACAACAAGATGTAGATCTACCAGCCCTCAGAAGTTGCAGCAAAGGTGAAACCACGAATCCATCCAACAGCTCTTAATAGTAAAATGCACTTTTGCAAAAATACAACATAGTAATTCCAACCCTGACCACAAGACGCATCATTTCCATTACAAGAGCAGCTTTGTTTGTTTGTTTGTTTTCAAAGACTGGCCTTGAATGCCAAATCCTGCTGTACCTCCTCTTCTTTTTCTCCCTTCTTCGATTTTCATGCTTCACAGTCACACCTGAAAGTCTGGAGAGTAAGAAGAGGCTCTTACTCTCCAGAGTGGCTCTCAGACAGAGGACAGCTGTGACCTATCACTTATCTCTCTAAAGCTGAACAGTCCTTGCACACAGAAGCAGTTTAGGGTTCATTGTCTTGCTGAAGAGCACTTCAACCAAGACAAAGCCATGCACAGAGCCTCAAGGTGAAAACATTTCAACCTGACCTTGATAATATTTGGAAAAATACTGGTCATATCACCTAACATATTATTTGAAATCATAGATTTCATAGATTTAAAATAATAGACTATACAGTGATTAAACACCACAGTATGATATGTAAGCAATAATTGATAAAATAATAAAAAAGAAACCTGAGGTGACCCATGTGCAATTTATGTTTAATATTTATTTCTAAAATATTTCTCTATCTTGGAAAAAATTATAAGTATTAAAGTCTGTCACAAGGTGGCGACATATACATATCAAAGAAAAGGCTGTGGGGGAGGAACAATTCTTTCGGTTGCACAGAGAAAAGGGGACACACAAAAGTGACGGACCGTTATTGCGATGAAACGTTATACAAAATAAGTGAAAGGTAAAATAACACGCGAGGTTTCCATGAAAGAGATTTTCTCATCCAAGAGGTTTTACATTAAATTGTAAAAACTAATTGGTCGTTTAAAAGAAACAAACAGGGGAAGTTGGCAGTAGGCTGAGCTTTTCTTAGTGAACCATCGTTAGCTCCTGGGAAGACGGTGGCTAAGTGACACCGCGGTTAATGATGTGGGGAGAGATCGACCCTCCTGTTAAAACACAGCCAAGCTTGTGTGAGACTGAAGACGAGAGGAAAATAGAAGAGATAATACTGCCACGGAGACGGAGATGTGACTCCAGCAGCTCTGAAGACACACAGCGGGTGGTGCAGGACATCCAGGTGAAGCAATCAGCGACAACAGCGTTTGTTTGTTTTTTCTTTTCAACCACAGTGTCAGGTGCGGTCTGCCATTATGAGGCCTCGCTGATTTACTCTTTCTGCTCATCATACAGAATATAAACCTGAGCGAGTCCAGCTGTGTGAATGCCATGATGGAGGCCATAGCTGTGAGCGGCGTCTTGGTGAAGAGCCAGCAGATCGGAGAGGCTGAGCTGACCGTGCAGGAGCGCAGAGAGGAGCTGCTGCATCAGTACCGCAGCAGGCCGCTGGTGTTCCTGGAGAGGTACCATGTATGTGCCCACAGTTCAACGTGTGTGTGTGTGTTAGTGAAGGGCAACATCGCCCAATATAGATGCTTAGAGGCAATGACATTCATAAGTAAATCAAGGCAAACTTCTTTCCCAGTGACGTGCTGCCATTGATGGCACTCTTTATCACTTAATGTGTTACTCTGTTGGAACAAGGTGCCAGCATTGTAGTTCAATAGTAGTGACAGAGCATGAATCAAATTTAAGCAAAAAAGTAGCCTAGTTAGTGCTAGTGTCAGTAATTCCCACATCCCTTTTAGTGTTCCTGTCATATGGAGTGCAACCAGCGAGTGCTCAAATGTCACAGTGGAGTCGTTTGTTGACATTTGGGTCACACATCATCAGCTGTTAGCATCTCCTCCTCCTTAGCCTGGCTGTACTTAGCTTTGTTTTTGCCTTAAGGAGTGAAAGAAGTGTGTCTTGTTTTCACTTTCAGTGGGAACAAATTCCTTGTATATTTTGCAGAGTACAGCATTGGCTGATGGTTGTTGAGCTATATATATTTTTTTTTTAAAGTACTAAATCTTCCTCTGTAGAGGTGGGCCTATCGATCTAAATATCATTTTGATACCAGTGCTGGCATTGGTATTGGGTTTGTACTAGTGCGATACAACTGATACTTCTGTCCTCTGAGTTTAGTTTGCAGAGCACTGAATTGTGTTGAATAAACTGTTATTATTGTTTAGAAAGAAAAGATGTACTTCAAACATGCACTGAGACTGTGTGTTGACTGTTACGTCTACCTATAGCACATTAAATAACAGAAGCTGACCCAAAAGTTCTTTACAGACAGGAACATTTACATTACAGGTCTGCAAAAAATCCAGTTTCAAAATACATTAACTAAATATTGTGGTGTTGGTAAAGAAGTGAAGAATTCCATTATTATATTTTGTTTTTCATCTTACAATTTCCAGGCTTGCCTGAAGCCTCAGCATCTCTCAGCATTTGCACATGTCAGCTCAGACCCACGAGCACAGCACTACAGCAAGGTGATACAGAGACGGGCTGCAGGACGCACCGACAGGACCAGAGTCAGGAATCAGCGCTATGCTGCCCTCAGGGCTCTGCAGAAGGGTAGGGGCAGCAGCAGTTAATGATACAGTGGACCCATGCAGCATTTGTGCAGATAGCTTTAGTCTTTGATAGTGCCATTCCTCCTCTTCTAGACGGCCAGTACTTCAGTGAAGAACAGATGCGAATGAGGGAGCCGCTGCTGTACGAACAGTATATCGGCCAGTACCTGACAGATGAAGAGGTGAGTTCTGTTTATCTTGCGTTTTATATGTGATTATGTTTTTGTATATTTCAGAGTATTTTTCTAATTACCTTCATGAATGCTTCAGGTGCTACAGCGCTCCCAGGAGGCCATGCTGGATGGTGCACAGGGAGGACCCGGGGAGCCGGGGCAAGGTACAGGAGGACTCGCCAATCTGCTCCTCAACTCCTACCAGGAACGACTCATCCAAAATCGTCTGCAGGAGGAGCAGGAGAAGGAAGACGGCGCACTGGAGGAAGAAGAGGAGGACGACGACTACGGTCAGTCAGAGTTCGGGTTGAAGAAAAAACTTCACACTGAAGTTAAGCAAAGAAGAAAATTTAGGCTTTTTTCTTTTCTTCTTCTTTTCCCTCCATCTTTTCTTATTCTGCTCTGTGTTTCATGCTGTAGATGACAGAGACCAGCAGAAGGAATGGGAGCCGACGCCAGAGGAGAAGGCTCTTCTCAGAGAGGAGTTCATCAGTCAGATGCACCAGCGTTTTCTGGATGGCAAAGACAAGGATTTCAACTATAGGTCAGTCACACAGCACACAGGAGCAGTTCAAAGACTTCTTCATCGCGTTGTAGCCAACCTAAAGCTGCCTTTGACAGCTCGAGTTCCTCAGACTATTAGGCTACGTTCACACTGCAGGTCTTAATGCTCAATTCCAATTTTTTGATCAAAGCCAATTTTTTTGTCTGCTTGTTCACACTACAAATAAAATGCGACAGCAAACGCGCTCTAGTGAAAACCCTCAAAGCGGCCCACATGCGCAAAAGAGGACGTCACACACAACACGCTCTGTTTAGACCCAGACCAAACAGTATTGTTTGGCCCTTAATATAAAGACTTCGGGCTTCACGTTTCCCAATTTTTGCTTTAAGTTATTTTGTTATTTACATAATAATGTAAATAACCTAATAATGATCCTTATTGCTGTTTTAGAGGAGCGGTGCTTCAAAGGATAGTTGCAGATTTCTGTCAGAATCTGCAGATTATACAGTACAAATAAAATGTTCACGTTGTCTTCCCAACAGTTTCACTAACATCTACACTGGATGTCCAGGAAGCGTTCCACGATGTGTTCTCGGGCGCTTCTCCGGAGCTGATAATTGGCGTCTGTCTTGTGTCAGTGACGTAAAAGACGGATTTAATTCGACCTGACCGTTCAAACAGCAGTCGCTTTCTAAAACATCGGATATGTATCGGATTCAGGACCACATATGAAAGTGACCCAGATCGGATTTGAAAATATCGGATTTGTGCCGTTCACACTGTCATAGCATGATCGGATATGGGTCGCATAGGGTAAAAAAAAAATCGGATTTGATGCGCTTTCGCCTGCAGTGTGAGCGTAGCCTAAGTGTATGTTTGTAGGTGTTTGTAATGTAAGATTTTCAAATTAGTAAGCAGGCTTTTTGAGAATGTTGCTGAAAAAATAACTAGTTTTGTTATTAAAGCTTTGAGATGATCATTCCTCATAGATTAATCAGTTCACAGAATAACAGAACTCCGTAATCTGCCAAAGTTATTTTTGTTAAAGCTCAGCGCAGTTTAAAGGCAGTTCATGAGGTACAGACGACCTGTATTTTATTCATTTGTGTCCTGGATCACGATTTTTCATCTGTCCGGACACATATACACAGATTTTTCTTTCCACAGTACTTTCCACGTGTAAAATCATTTTATCAATACCAAATGCATTACATGGTTATGTGCAGGCACTAAAAACAACTTGGTTGGTGTTAGGAATTAAAAGCTGCAGGTTTAAGTTTAGAAAACGATCACGGTTTGGCCTAAAATTCAACGCTTACTAATTCTTTTGAATCTGTAGCTTTATGTCTGTGAAGGTTCTCAGTCATCCAGGTCATTGTAGTCAAAGGAGCTTGCAAAGAAAAGCGTCTGGACTTCTATAAGTTTCTTGAAGACGTTTCACCTCTCATCCGAGAAGCTTCTTCAGTTCTAAGGTCAAATGGTGGAGAGTCCCAGATATAAACCTAGTGGGAGTATCCCCCCACAGAGGGACAAAAGGACCCCCTGATGATCCTCTAATCGCCTGAGCCAAGGTGTAAAACTGGGTGTGGGTCCCAATCAGCCAGAGTTTCGGGTGTGTTCATTGTGAAACCTGGCCCCACCTTATTAAGAACGCCTCTTTGCGTTCTTAAAGTCAGCAAAGAGGCACAGAAAAGAAGACCAGACACCAGCGAGGGAGGATAAGAAGGACAGACGCAACAACATTGTCATCCCCTATGTAGCCGGTGTATCAGAAAAACTCAGGAGAGTTTTCTCCAAGCATGACATCCCAGTGCATTTCAGACTCAGCAACACGCTCAGACAGAAACTGGTTCACCCGAAAGACAAAACGCCAAAACACAGACTTAACAATGTGGTGTATGCTGTACAGTGCAGCGAGGAATGCCCAGACCTCTACATTGGAGAGACCAAACAGCCACTTCACAAGCGCATGGCACAACATAGAAGAGCCACCTCCACAGGACAAGACTCAGCAGTCCATCTGCATCTTAAGGATAAAGGACACTCTTTTGAGGATGCCAATGTTCACATTTTGGACAGAGAGGACAGATGGTTTGAAAGAGGAGTGAAAGAAGCCATCTATGTCCACTGTGAGCGACCATCTTTGAACAGAGGCGGTGGTTTACGACACCAACTCTCTGCCATCTATAATCCAGTTTTGAGATCCCTTCCCAGATGCCTTAACGCCCACTCACATCCTGGGCCATCTGATCTCAGGAATTCGCATGATAAGGTGGGGCCAGGTTTCACAATGAACACACCCGAAACTCTGGCTGATTGGGACCCACGCCCAGTTTCACACCTTGGCTCAGGCGATTAGAGGATCATCAGGGGGTCCTTTTGTCCCTCTGTGGGGGGAAACTCCCACTAGGTTTATATCTGGGACTCTCCACCATTTGACCTTAGAACTGAAGAAGCTTCTCGGATGAGAGGTGAAACGTCTTCAAGCAACTTAAAGAAGTCCAGACGCTTTTCTTTGCAAGCTCCTTTGACCTGTAGCTTTATGGTTACCATAGTGACATGTTTGCCACTTGTCTGGGCATGTTGCGTGACACATGCTCAAAGTATGCTCCATACTGAAAATACATTACTAACAACTGAACTTTTTCACAACTGTTTTGTTTCATATTGACGCTGTGCTGCACAAGCTGTTGTGAAATCACACATGTTAATACAAGTTAGTAAAGAGACTCCAGAGGAGGGGAAAAGTTACAAACTGAAGTTCAGTGGAAAATGACAAAAATCCCACACTGTGGGCTTTGAAAGTGACTTAAGGTGTTTATGTTACAGGGAGGTGGATGAGAATCCAGACTATGACAACTTGGACATTGTCAACAGAGATGCAGAGGATAAATATTTTGATGACGATGATGACGAAGAAGAGGAAGAGGAGGAAGAAAATATGACAGAATAGTACCCGTGTTATTAATAAATGAATGAACTGTAAATATAAATGTACAAAAAGAGTTTCCATTCTATTTTTTAGTTTGACATCTGAACACAAACAAAAGATGTAATAAACATGTTTTTGGGGTCTTTTGAAAATTTGTATAAATATGATTTTCTTGTTCAAAACTCAACAGAAACATGTATTTATTTAGGTTTAGATGTACGCGTGTCAGATTGCTTTGTATTGTGTGGACTGAAAATGAGTGACAAAGCAGCCAATGATGGCTGGAGAACTTTTGCTCAAGGCCACTTCAAAAAATTCAAGGAATGTATTCTTCTAATTACAATGCTGTTCCTTACAATGATTATTACAGGTTGGGCAAAGTCCAAAGAAAACAGTTTGACAACATCTGCACAATTTACCGATAAAAAGCATCAATGTTGTTTATTCAGAATTTCAAGAAGAAAATATCAGCTGTATGTGGAATTATTAAAACAAAGTAAAACACGGTGATCAGCAGTGTGAAAGGAAAACTGAGACAAAGTACAGTTTTATGATTTTGTTGCTTTTCTCAAAAGTAACAATTAACCAAAGAAACCTCCAAATAACGCATGTCATTTGTGGACATACTGCAGCCATTTTTCAAATTTAGCTTTACAGAAGCATTAATCTTCATTTTTTAAGTTCTTTTATTATCAAAGTGTAACACTCTTCTTGTAATTTTAAGACCTTCAGTTGCATTTTTAGTTTCTCCCTCTTCAGTTGATCAAGATCCGTTGTATTCAAACCAGAGCTGACTGAGGGCCCAGGTGACAGAGTCTCTGACATGTGAGAGAAATTAATGCCGACAGAGGTTTGACTTGCTGGAGATGAGCTGTGGAAAAAAGTTAACTTTTAAGATTGTTTGACTAAATTAAAAATCTTTACCTAAATGATAGGACAGCTACATCTTACTTCCTTTCTGGCCTCGTGGATTGTAATGCAGCTACATTGTGGCCAGAGCAGTGGACATCTTTATGTTCACACTCATCTGACGCAGCCCGAGGTTCACAGGAAAGACCTGTACATTTAGAAAACATATTGGGGAAAAAAAGACCAGAAAAGATTAAAAATAATAATAAAAAATAAAATAAATACATGAATTTTTTTCTCTTAAAAAAAGCTGAAAGAAATCCTGCTAGTGATTTCAGTTTTTGAACGACTCACTCATTTCCTCTTCTGTTTTTTCCTCCACATTCTGCTGTTTGATTGGTGTGTTTCTTTCCACGTCTCTGGTTTTTACAGTGACTTCAGATTTTGGCATGTTAGGAGGATCGTCTCCTTCTTTCTCATTCCCACAGTTTGCTGACTGTGCATCTCCTCTCTCTGCTGAGCTTTCTGTACAAAAGACAAAATGTTACCAAAAAGTGAAATTAATACACACATAGAAAGTATTTACTATTTTCCATTAGGAGAATTGTGGGAAATATCACCTTTAATAACACACTTGTCAGTGTGGTTAGAGGCAACAGCAGGTACAGCTTCAGATTCCATTCCTCCCGT
>NC_140560.1:13892730-14110230 GCF_057381845.1 Rhamphochromis longiceps
GATCATCCAAACACACAGGAAAATTGAAATGACAGTAGAAAAGAACACTTAAAAAAATAAAGCTAACTTTTGACAAGTTAACATTTGATCCTCTTTAAAACAGTGCACATTGTTTAAAATTGTATATTTGAACCACAAAAGGAAAATGCTTTCTCTTTATTTTTTTCTTAATTCTTAAAGATGTTCAAAACACTCACACCTGATCTGCAATCCAATCCAAGGTTTAGAGATTTTTCTTTTTTAATGTAGGTTTGTATTTACTTTTCCCAGATGATTGATGGAGAGCAATAATGTTTCCCAGCTTTCATGAGATGGGGGGAAGGCAATTCAGCATCACCAATGCATAATCTATCATACATTCATTCAGCTGGAGAGAAACTGATGACTACAGATCATTGAAGTCAAGTTCCATTTTTTATATACATGATTTTTATTTGTGGGCACAGTTTCAAAGAGTATAAAGTGTTTTCTTGTTTAATGGTTTCCATGAAATGTGCTTATGCTTCTCAGATGATTGTATTTGCTTACTTTGTTCCAGCTTCTCACAATCAAGGATGCCCTCTGTGGTTCCACAGATTACAGGCAAAAACTCTAAATTACAACAACAACAACAACAATAATAATAATTTCCCTATAATAAAATAATATGAATGTATTTTCATGCCATAAAATTAGAGAAACATATTCAAAAATCTAAAAAGATGTTCAGTGCTGGGTGACTAAGGACTTACGTTTTCCTTCTGTCTTCCAGGTTTTATGATCCTCCTCCTCCTTCTTGTCTTCATCATCAGAAGGTTCATCATATTCAGCCTTCCATCTTTTCCTTAATCTACAGTCTTCTTGGTCTTCCTCTTCCACAAATCTTTTCCTCTCCATTTATTTTTCAAAACTGAAAATATAGTCTTCCTAAACAGATTTCAGGGTAATCATTGATTTGTGTCAAAAGGTCTTCCCACCCGAAACAACATGTGTGAGCCCTTACCCGAGCGACATGATCATAAAAAGAAATAGCACAACTCAATGTTGAATTCTTTGTTCGTCTTTTGTTGTGCGAGAGACGAAAAATGTTTGCTGACCACCGCACAGATCTCGAGTTCAGCTCATACCGATACTAATGGTTTGGTCCTGAAAACAGTTCTCAGTATTAACATTTTGAGGATTTGTCATTGTGGTCTGACGACATAGTTTTCATGTCTTGTTTTATTTCAGTTTAGACTTCATTTGACAAAACTCATTGTAACTTTCAAATCAGTCAATTAATCAGATAGATGACAGATAGATATGTCTTCTGTTTTTCAAAAAGATGCACAACACCATTGACTTTTTAAAATATTTTGTAAATTTTATATATGTATTAAAATGTAATCTTCCATTACTTTTTAACATATCGGACTATATTTGAATTCCTTAGTGCAATATAATTGCGAATTAACTTAAAGAACACATCAGCTTGGATTAGCTGCTTTCTCAGTTGTTTTCAGTGCCGTCCTTGTGCCTGAATATTTCAGAGGGATGTTTCTTTTAGATTGTTAGGCCCCTTAACACTGACCTATGAATCATTCAAGCATTAAAAACACACCTAACTCGAGGGACTTATATATACAGTGTTGTCTAAATAACACTGTATATATAACAAATAACTTAGCAAGGAACCAGTATTAAATTGTATCTTTAGGTACTTTGTTACTAGCAGCCTGTCACAAAAACATACGATTTCTTCCAATTTCTTTAGTGGAATCTCTGAAAAATGCCACAGATAACACAGTTTGACAGGAATTTTCTTTTTTTATTGTAAACCAACTGATGTCCAAAGAGCTATTAGCTGAAAACATGACATATCTCCGCATGACGTGTCCTGGCTCAAGACTTTTGCACAACACTGTAACTCTCTTTTATTTATTTCACATTTTGTCAATATGGCTGGACAAATTTGTATGAAAATGTTGTTTTTGTTTTGTCTAACTTCTTTAGAACAGTTATATCCATCTGTCACAGACATGATTGATATATTACTCGCTATGCTTCAAAGTCAAAGCACACATCTTGTTTTTCTCTTGCAAATTTAAATCTGAAGACCTGACACGAACTGCTGTCAACACACTAAACACTTTACATCTACTTTAATGTAAATACAATAAAAGTAAAAAGTGAAATACACTATAGGGACAAAAGTTCTGGTCCACCTACTCATTATTCCTACAGGAGCTGCTCATGACATAGAAACCCACGTCAACAGTTTTATCAAGATGTTAATACCAGAGGATGCTTACTCTATTACTGATAAGCAAAATTTGGCCACTTTTATGAACCTCGGCGACTCCACTCCGTGCGACTCCGTGTGGCCAAGGCGAGAAAAAGTGACTTCTTAGTGACTGCTTCACAGTGGCATACATACATATCTATCTATCTATACACACACACACACACACACACACACACACACACACACACACACACACACACACACACACACACCGAACAAATTCTATGAGGTCTATCAGCAAACACATCAGCAACCACAGGAGAGCAAATAGAAAGCACATCTGCACATCAGTGCTAACAATCACATATCCATTATCCATGTATAAAAAACCCACTTGTTTTAAAAAAAAGAGATGTGAAACTCCAGAATAGGGACTTACCTCTGTTGCCGACTAGACAGCAAACGATGTCCCACACAGGAAAGTAAAACTTTACTTTTCAGTTACACTGAAAAAAAAACCCCACCCCCCAGTTATTAAAGTGTGTGCCCAAACACTGACTTCCGGCAATGACGGCAGGTTTTACAGGTAAGACGATTTAGACTGACATTTACAGTCGCTATTTATATATGGAGAGAAACCTCGAAACGGTTGCAAGTGCACGTACGATATGATTTACAAATGTGTATAATTTTGAGACGCATTTCACACTGCCCGCTTCACAGATATCCGCAAACTTAAGATGCGTTCATGTCCCAGTGTTAAACTGGGACATCTGACTTTCCTCGGTATACCTGCATTTTATCTATAAATTTATTCAAATAAAGTGGTCGCTTTTTCTAAATATAGCAGAAAATGTGATTTACCAATTAGAGGCAGTACACAGTAGCCCATAAAGGTTAATATATGGTTTAAATAATCTGATGCTACATGCTGGAGGATCTTCTGCTGGGAAAAGTCAGTCAGTGCTCAGCCGCATATGGGGAACACAATGGCTGTACATCACTTTGGATCAACTTCTGGAGTAAACATATGCTTGTCTTGGACAATCATTGTATATTTTTTAATATAAATATAATCCAGGTAATATGGAATTGACAATTCTCTAATTGGTAAATCTACATTTTCTAGTAAAGTGGTCAAGAGCTATTTAGAAAAAAAAAAACTTCCAATTTATTTAAGAAAAACAAAACAAAAAGTCGGTGATGTCAAGAGAAATACAAATAGAAAAAGCAAGGAGTGCGATGTCGTGATGTCCCAGTTTTACGCTGGATCTTAATACAGCTTACTACACAGTAGTTTATGCATATTTCTCTCCATATCCATGTAACAAGATACATCCACATTAAAGGAGTATGTATAGGTTTCAAATAAACTGAGGGAAAGTTTTTTTCATCTGAACAACCGTTGAACCACAATAGTTTACTACGATTTAAATTTTAATGTAAAATGAACTGATGTGAATGTCCTATGATAACTTCAAATGTTACCTTTGAGTTTTTTTGTTTTTAGAAGGGAAATACATTTAGTTATTTATCAAAATATTTATTTTTGAAGTGATTGAAACAACACAATTTTCTTTGTTTATTTAGTTGAGCCTTAATTTGCAAAAATCATTGGGATTTTCCAACAGTGGCCAATCTACAAAATTTTACATGGGATGCAAAGGAGGGGCAAGTTGTCTAGGCAGGGTGGCACATACATCTTCAGTGAAGTGAAATCCCCCTGTTTAAATGGAGTCAACAATACAGCCACAAAAACTCTTTAAAACTATTTATTGTATCATTGTCTCTAAGAAAACAAAGAAAAGGTGATTTTTAAAGTAGAAAAACTTAGTGTAATAAAATCATTTGAATGTAATTATGTATGCCTTTATTTGAAGGGACAATAAGAAAGACAGTTTCATTTAGGCAGTCTTGGCTTGTGAAGAATGAATTTACACATGCTGATATATATTTGCATTTGCACAAGTAGGACAATAAGAATAGGGAATACCCTCAAAACAGTTATGTCACATTGATTTCAGAAGAAAACAGAAGATAAAGGGAATAACCCCATATCCCTTCTTCACCTAACTTTGACCCCCTTCTATTTCTGGACGTCACATCTTTTGAGACATATGAATTTTCATTCATATGAGTACGAGTACACTTAATTTCATGTCTTATTCAGGTTTAGCTATTTTCTCTTCAGTTAGGTTTACGATTAGCCAATTTTTACACAAACATCCATTCTTACATGATATGTTTTACAGATAAAAATCATGTTTATTCACATTCTACAGAAGAAAATATCAGCTATTTGTTTAATTCTAAAAGCAAAGTAAAACATGGTAATCAACAATGCTAAAGGAAAACTGAGTATAGCAAAGAAAAAGTATGGTGTATAAATGCAGCACACTTCTATGATTTTGTAGCTTTTGTCAAAAGTAATATTCCACCAAAGAAACTTCCAACTAACGTGTCAGTTTGTGGATATAAACACAGCAATCGTTTAATTTACTGTCTGCATTGTCAGCTTTACAGAACCATTAATCCTCATTTTTTAAGTTCATTTACTTTCAAAGTGTAATAGTTCTCTTGTAATTTTAAAATTTTCAGTTACATTTTTATTTTTTCCCCCTTCAGTTGATCAAGATCCATCGTATTCAAACCAGAGCTGGCTGAGGGCCCAGGCGACGGGGCCTCCGTTATGTCCGCACTGCAAGTAAAAACACTCTTGTTTATGGAATTCTTTTTTTAAATATATTTTTTATACATTTTGTCTAGAAAGAAAACATATTCTTAACAAGCAATTTTTGCACAAGAAAATTAAGCTCATTCAAGAAAAATGTCTGAATGTTCTCAGTCATCCAGGTCATTGTAGTCTAAGGAGCTTTGAAAGAAAAGTGTCTGGACTTCTTTAAATAGCTTGAAGACGTTTCACCTCTCATCCGAGAAGTTTCTTCAGTTCAGAACTGAAGATTCTGGTTCTGATTCTTGAAATAAGAAAGATAATCTTATTCTAGAAGAATAAGATTATCTTTCTTATTTCAGGAGTAAGGCCACTTTAACGACTTTTCAATTTAAGAAATGCATAAAGGCAGCCAGCCCAGGTGTCACTGTCGGAGAAAGAAGACCCAGTCGCACACAGATAACAATTGATCACTTATCTGGCAGGTAATACTTAAATACGCAAACGGTCCAAGAATACTACCAGGCTTAGTGCAATACTTCAGCACTGACTGTCATTCAGCCACACCAATAAATAGTCCTGCCTAAGAGAGCGGCAGCACTAGGTAAACAATCGCCACAAAGCCGGAGAGAAAAAGGAAAGAAAAACAAGAACAAACAAACACAGGCAGGTCGACCAGTTGGGGAACCGTCCGGTCGACCAGGCTTGAGCCTGACCCATGGCCTTTTGTTGCATGTCTTCCCCTCTCTCTCCCTCTACTTTCCTGTCAGTTCTTCACTGTCTCTATCAATAAAGGCCAAAAAATAAAATATAAAAAATTTAAATCTAGACTTACCTATAGAAAGCTTTTTTATTTATGTGAAAATCTAAATTAAACACTAAAATAACAAAATAATTCTTCAAAATAGCTTGTTCAAGAAAGCATAATACTCATTATAGGTAAAAAAAATTTAATAATCAGTGTCTTTCCTTGTAATAATTCAAATTTTCTTAAATTAATCACACATTTTAGACAGTGTTGCCTAATTTAGGCATAAAACAGATTCATTTGCTAGTTTTAAGGATTCTAGCAAAACAACTTACCCAATTGGCAGATTTTTTCTCTCAAAACTAGACAGTTTTGTCAGATTTAAGAATATTTGGCTAATTTCAAGTAGAGTTGCTTTTGCAGTGCGAGAAATAAATGCCGTCGAAAAACAACCCTTTAAGACTGTGTGAATAAATTCAAAATCTTTGCCTAAATGATATGAGAGCTTTATCTTACCCCCCTTCTGGCCTCATGGATTGTAAATCAGCTACTTTGTGGCCAGAGCAGTGAACAGCTTTATGCTCTTGCTGATCTGACACGGCCAGAGATTCACAGGAAGGACCTGTACATTTAGAAAACATGTTGGGAAAAGACCAGAAGAGATCAAAAGAAATAATAAAAAATAAAACAAATACATGAAACTGGATTTTTTTTTCTAGAAAAAAAAAAAAAAGCAGAAAAAAAATCATGCTAGTGATTTTTTTGAACAACTCACTCAGTTTGTCTTCAGGTTCTTTCTTAACATTTTGCTGTTTGATTGCTGTGTTCTTTACCACATCTCTGTTATTTCCACTGACTTTAGACCTTGGCATCTCAGGATGATGTCCAGTCTTCTGTTTCAAAGACAGCCAATTATATATGAGTATCCTTATTTATAATTTCGTTTGAAAATAATAAAACTATTTTGAGCAACATTTAGTTTAATCCAAGTTTTGGTAAATGGACTAGTTCTTATATAGCGCTTTTCCACTCTTCTGAGCACTCAAAGCGCTTTACACAACTTGTGCATTCACCCATTCACACAAGCACAACTGACATTCACACACATTCATACTCCGATGGATGCATCGGAGAGCAATTTCGGGTTAGTATCTTGCCCAAGGATTTTGGCATGCAGACTAGGGGAAGCCGGGAATCGAACCACCAACCTTCCGATCAGTAGATGACCTGCTCTACCACCTGAGCTACTGCCACCCATTTTATTTATATAACACAGAAACTATAAAGAGTCAGCTCATGGTGCTTTATACTGTAAAGACCCTACAATAATACAGAGAAAATACCAACAATTAGATGACCCCCTATGTGCACGTGCTTTAGTGATAGTGGTGTTTTAATTTGTCTTTATTTTGAATGCTAAGTTTTTAATAAAATATAACAGTCTTACCTCAGGAAGGCTATTAACGACACCCTTCGATCTTCAGTGCAGGTTTCACAGGTGTCAAAATTGTGCTGGTTGTTGTCTTCTCTGAAAAAAGGATGATTAAAATATGAGCATACACACTTTGGAATTATTAGAATTAGTTTGATGTTGATGTTCAGTCTGAACTTCAGCAGATCATCTTGACCATGTCTCCATGTCTTTATTGAGTTGCTGTCATGTGATTGGCTGATTAGATATTTTCATTAATGAGCAGTTGGACAGGTATACGCAATAAAATGGCCGTTTAATGTCTTTTGGAAAGTACAACTATTCATTACAGAACACACCCGATCTGTTTTGATCACAAAGACATGCGGAAATAATATTTATTCAAGCTGCAAACAAAACTACTAGTTAGCTGTGTGCACATGTGCTAACATATCTGTAAATGCTTACATAAAATAAAAAAAGCTCCTAATTTTAGCACAAGCCTGTAGAAGGATTTCACTCATTGTTTGGAGAACTTCAATTATCATTTCAGAACTGAGCCAAATTAACTGTACACCCACACTCATCTCACATAATCAGAGGTTAAAGAAGGACGAACCTGTGAACTTAGAAAATAGATTGAAAGTGTTTTTCTTCTACTTCAACAACAAAAAAAGCAAAAACCTAAATAGAAGTTGAATACAACCTTAAAGTGCTTTTAGTATTTGAACAACTCACTCAGTTCCTCTTTGGGTTCTTGCTTAACATTCAGCTGTTTGATTGCTGTGTTTGTTGCCACATCTCTGTTATTTCCACTGACTTCAGACCTTGGCATGTCAGGACGATGTCTAGTCTTCTGTTTTAAAGACAACAAAGAATATATTTGTATTTATTTTAAATAGTCGGACTGGATGTTGTCAAAGCATACATTTGTAATTTGTCATGCTGAACCATAATATTTGCCAAATTTCTATCTTGATGACGGTGCTGGTGTAAAGCAGAGTACTCTAAGATGATTAACATACTCAAAAGTTCCAGCAATGTAAAGCACAGTGAAACATTTAAATAAAATAATCTGTCTTGCCTCAGGAGGGATGTTAATGATACACTTTACCTCTTTCATCTGTAATGCATGTTTTCCAGGTGTTGGAATTGCACTTGTTACTCTCTCTGAAAAAAAGAGGAAGAGTTATTTTCATACACAAACAAGGTCTTTGTTATCCAAACATACCAATAGGAAATATATTGGAAATGTCACCTATGATACCACTGCTGCCAGTATGGTTAGAGGCAACAGCAGGCACAGTCTCTTCCTCATCATTGTCATCTTCTTCATCCTCATCTTCCTCAGTGCTACGCTGATCGTCACCAACATCATCTTCATCCATATCCTCATCTTCATCTTCAACAAGATCTTCCTCGCTTTCTTCTTCTTCAGAAGAGCTATAAATCGGTGTAGCATCTTCATCTTCGTTTTTCTTAGTGTCAGGCTCATTATCTTCATCCATATCATCATCATCCTCTTCTCCATCATCATCTTCATCTTGATCCTTGGGTTCTTTCAAGAGATGTTTAAATGTTTAAAATATTACAACGTACATGGAGATTTTTGTGACTTTTTCTATGCAAATACTCTTTTTTTTTTTCTGAAATCCTGTGGTGTATTTGTCAAAACTACTGAAGTCTTCAAACAGCTGATTAAAAACAATATAATAATGTTTGCATGCTTTTGATTCATATTCTCAAACATTCTCTGGTTTTGAGGCACAGATTTAAAAAAAAAAAAAAAAAAAAAAAGCAGACAAACCTGTTGAGAGTTTGTGGGACTCAAGGTCTGATGATTGTGGTTTTCTTTTCTTTTGTCTATAATCTTTAGCAGTTAGATCACCTTTCTGTGATAAGTTAATTCAACAGTTTATTTAGTGAAATCTGATTTTTGTAGATTCATAAAAATGCAACAAAGTACCTTGAGCCAAAAGCGTAGAGTTTTTCCTTTGTGGTAAATAGATGACTTCCATTTTCTGCATGGCTCTTTTCCTGCAAGCTTCTCAAACTTAGATGGAGTGTAAACGAAGCCTTTACGGTAAATACATGCCTCACCTATATTTATAAAGAAAAAAAGCCAAAAAAGCCAAAAAAAGAAGAAGTACTTTCTCCATAAAAATATATATTAAATGTATTTTCATGGTCAATGTACAATGTACTAATAATTTGCAATTGTAGAAGTTGTATAAAGAGAGATGCCAGTTGTGGGAGTATTTCCTACTTTCATTGTAATAGTTGTGATAATGCAAATATTTATAATTCAATTCAGTTTTATTTATATAGCACCAAATCACAACAACAGTCACTTCAATGCATTCTATTGGAAGATACAGACCCTGCAATAATAAAGAGAAAACCCCAACAATCAGATAACCCCTTATGAGCAAGCACTTTGGTGACAGTGGCAAAGAAAAACTTTTTAACAAGAAGACTCGAGCAGAACCAGGCACAGAGAGGGTCATCCATTCTGTCACAAACAGTTGGAGTGAGGGAGGGAGACAGGACAAAAGACATGCTGTGGAGTTGGTTCTTCAGTAGGTGATGCTGCCTAAATGAAGTGAAAATGTTGCCCGTCTTATTGTCACTTTGGATGAAAACTTGAAATACATCAGTTTGCTCCATTATCCAACACTTTTTTGGGGGTTTTCTTTCCTTAAATATTACATTTAAATAAAGCCAAAAATGTCCTCCAGTTAAGGTATAATGCGATGCTAAGATCCCTGGAGAGTGTTTCCTAAACCTATATCTGCCAAAAACTTTGCAGTCACGTAAAATAATTTTAATGTAATTATGCATGTCTTTATCTGAAGGAACAAAAGAAAGGCAGTTTCATTTAGGCAGTCTCAACTTGTAAAGAATGAATTCACACATGCGTTTATATATTTGCATTTACACAAGTATGACAATGAAGAATATGAAATACCCTCAAAACTATCATGTCTCATTATACCCTGCAACTTCAACAGCTTCAGAGAATTATATTTCGCATGCAGAAATATATTTTAATAAACAGATCTTTAAGGTAAAATGACACAAAGGACTTACTGTCCTCATTTTTATCATCCGCAAATCTCTCCCTTTTCTTCAAGCTAATTCTTCCTTTTTTCCTTTTGGGTTTCTCATATTTTTCCCATGGAAATCCTGGAAGCAGGCTTTCAAGGGATTTATCCATTTTTTATTTTTCAATATTAGATATCTCCTTCCTAAACAGACTTTAGAGAAGAAAAGTTATTTTCAGCTAAAATAACGCTCTTGAATCACTTAAATCAATTACAGTCACAATCATTAAAAAAAAAAGTGACAAGCGTCACGAAGTACAAGGTGGACTCACGCGCTGGACTCCGAGGATGATGCACACAAGTGAATTTATTAAAGAACAATATCCAATGAGTGTATATACACAGATGCGGGGCAGTGCTATGTACAAAAGGTGAGGGGGGAAGGGCTCCTGGGAAAATCCAGGGGAACACGCTCGTCTCTCTCCACACAATCCAAACACGAATCCACTCGCACACCAGGGAAACAGTCCAGGGAATCTGCACACAAAGAAACGCTTGTTAGATTCTAAACACACACTGCACGGGAAAATACTTGCTGGGCCGCTCGACTTTCACTGACGCGATTCTCACAACAATCCAGCGAAGAACAGCCGTTGCTTCCTGTCTTAAATACCATCCACACTGATGAGGCACAGGTGTTTCTTCCTCCGAGGGCGTGGGCCAAGGGCGTGAACCTATAATGAGTCCAATTTCATTCTTCATTTTTCTTTTTCAAAGAAACAAGTTCATCTTCGACCATAGCCTTTAATTTCTTTTCAATTGCCAGAGCCCTAATATTTCTCTGACATTTTTGTTTCATCTCCATGTTCTGGGCCTTTTGATCATCTATTACTTTGCCCATTTCATATTTCTTATCTATTAACTCTTTCACAGTTTTATCCATTAATTCGTTTTGGTCCTGTAACTTTGTATTATGAGTCAAAAGGCCCTCAATCCAATACTGCAAGGATTTATGTTCCTCCTCGCGTTCTTTAACTGCGTTGACGGTCACACTTTTACCAATTTTTAATCTATTCTCAAACTTTTCTATATGATTAGCATAAATTCCCATGACCGTTTTAAACTCTGTTTCTGCAGCATTAGCTTTGTTTTCGAGGTTTTTTGTATTTTCATCGTAAAATTGCTGCATCTGATTTTTCTCCTCTTTGTGGCGTTTCAATAATAAGTCAACAATTTGGCTGTTGTGAAATTCCTGACGTGCCACCTTTTTTTTCTGTTTCCAGCAGTCCTTGCAGGACTTCGACTTCTTCCTCATGATTTTGTTTAAGTTCAGCCAGAGTCTTCTCCGTCTCTGCGCGGAACTTTATGAGAGCTTCGTGGTCATCTTTTATCAAGTTTCACCTGTCAGAGGTATTTGTCCTGTCTTCCACGACAGAAGACAGCATCTCATTATTCTGCCAAACTTCATTGTTTTCTTCAGTTAGATCCTCGATCAGTTTTCAAGTATTCAAGTATTCAAGCTCTATTTTAAGCTTTTCAACTTCGTTAATCATTGGACGGAGTGAAGGAAATTGCCGTCCCGGGTTTCCTCCGTGGCGTGAGCGATAAGCAGAGTTCTGTCCTTTCCTTCTAAGATTCCTAATTATTTAAAGTAACACTCAGGTATGCCGTTCAGCTGGGTTAGTTACGATATCGGGAGCAGTTAGGAGAACAAAGTGATACAGAAACTGTTCAGATTGCTTTCCCAGAATCAACTCAAAGGTTTATTTGATACACAGCAGTTTATATAGAGAAAAAAAAGGTTCGTGTGTCATCTTTCCCAGTTCAAACTGGTACAGACTAAATAAGGAAACGTCTTCCTGCCTTCTGAGCAAAGTATCCCTTGTGTAGTTTATCAGTTCAGCTATAATTTATGATCATCCCAGCAAAATACACTCCTAGACATAGAATACAGAGTTCTTTCATTAGTGAATTCTGAAACAAACCACCTGGCCTTTAACGAGCCTTTTTCTAAGAGATAAAGAAGGGAGGATGGGAGTAAGGAAGTGGTCTCATCTCTGTGGTGTTTTCGACCTTCAGGTACCAGCTTGTGAGTCTTACACATTAATTCTTGGGTCACAGAGAAAGAGAAAAACAACTAGTATATGGACCTTATTGAGTAACAGTTTTCCTGTATAAAACAATCTCCTGTAAATGCTTACCGTGGTATCAAAATATCATAACACGGAGTCTTTGGTCAAACTGGCTGGCATATGTTTCTTTTTCTTTTTGGCTTTTGTCTTTTAGGCCATTAACCCTTTTTTTTCCAATATATTAACATCTCTGTCTTAGGTTTTGAACTAATTTCTGCTTTTTAATGCTGTATAATTTCACAACAAAACGATAGCTTAATAATCAATTCATTTTGACAGGTTTCATGGTCTATTTAAGGCTTTTTGGACATCAAAGGAATGTCATTAAACGTCACCACAGACAACAGACAATTAATTCTGTTTTGCAGTGTGAGTCAGTAGTGACCGGTGACTGGCTGCTCCAGCCAATGATGCGCAGCTAATCAACATCGTTGACAGGCTATGACAGCGTCCTCATGTGCCGACACCGGTGTTTTAGCTAGCAAAGCGGCGTGGCTGATGTGGAGTGAAGCCAGTTAATGACAACGTGTACAACCATTGGAGATGTGAGCAGGACAGACGGAACGTGTGGACTTTATACCAGTTTTTAAATTGTGTTGATAGGCCACGTAAAACCAGAGTTATGATAAAAAAAATATATGGAATGTTTGTTGTTTTCTGAATACTGTCGTTTATATAGTATTATAAACGATTACAGGGGTAGGCAACTCCAGGCCTCGAGAGCCGCTGTCCTGCAGGTTTTAGATGCGTCCTTGATCCAACACAGCTGATTTAAATGACTGAATTACCTCAACATTTCTTGAAGTTCTCCAGAGGCCTGGTAATGAACTGATCATTTGATTCAGGGGTGTTGATCCAGAGTGTTATCTAAAGCATGTGGGACACCACATCTCGAGGCCTGGAGTTGGCCACTCTTGGCCTGTTAGATTAAATTATCAAATGCTTCAAAACCCTTTTGAATTTTTAGCAGTTAATTTTTAACAATCAATTGGTGGTAATCCATCATCAGAAATGAGGAAAGGTGGTGTTGATGGAGACTCTGGGAAAAGCCTTCCTATACACGTCTGCCAGGGTGTTTTGGAGCCACTTGAATAAATTTAGTTTGCACTGGAGGTGGATGAGGTTTAATCTGTGGAGAGATCTGAGACGGAGTCGGAGTCTCCCCATAACATCTCCCCATCACGCCTCTATGGACCACCGGTGCGAGCTTTTGTCCTTTCTGTTTTTCTAATTTAAGCTTGAGTTGAACGTCTTTCACTCAATTAGATTTTAGATGACCTATCTCTTTTTCTTCATTGCCAGCCTTTCTGATCATCTGGTTCACTGGTCCAATGAGCTCCTGTTTTTGTCTGAATAAAGCGTCTTAGAAAGACTTTACCATATCACTGTACTGCTTTTTAAATGATTCCAGCTCCCGTGTTTTATCTAGTAAAGCTGCATCTAGATCCTTGCATCTGATACGTAGACAGTTCAGCTGTTTTTCAAGAAACTCCTTCGTTGTTCCAACAAAGGGGATGCCTTCCACACCGTCTACGTATTTCTTTTTCAAGTTGAGGAATATATCCCTAAATTCCACCTTTTCTTTTTCTCTGAAGTGACCTGCATGTGGAAATGCCTTTTCAAAGGACAAAACGCACTGGTACAATTCCTCTTGGAAGTGGCGCTTTTTCTTTTCCAGGCAATTCACTTTGTGTATACATTTTTCCCTTTGCTTTATTTTCATTAAAGTCCAGGAATGCACATTGCATTCCTGGATGCAAAATTCCAGGAATAAAGCTGAAAAGTGAAATAAACTAGAGGGACAAACGTTCTGGTCCACCTACACATTATTCCTACAGGGACTGCTTGTGACACAGAAACCCACCTCAACCTAACTGGCCTATGATAACTTCATAAATATTGCCCTTTAGTTATTTATAAGTTAATTTATTAACTTGTTTAATAGTAATAGTAAAGGAGGGGCAAGATGTCTAGGCAGGTTGG
Organism: Rhamphochromis longiceps; assembly: GCF_057381845.1. Lineage (NCBI taxonomy): Eukaryota > Metazoa > Chordata > Actinopteri > Cichliformes > Cichlidae > Rhamphochromis > Rhamphochromis longiceps. The sequence continues at coordinate 13,906,923 of NC_140560.1, forward strand.
CACACCTCTTCAGTGAAGCAGGTGAAATTCTCCTATTCCCCTAATGGAGTCAAAAAAATATCCACAAAAACACTTAAAAACTATTTATATGCATCATTGTCTCTTCTAAGAAAACAAAGAGAAGCTGATTTTTACAAGTCTTACAGTATAAAAACTGCATTTAAAAAACTGTGGCCGTATGGTATGCTGATCACAGCATGCACTAAGAAAAGCTACTGGAGCTCACATTAGAAATGATTGTGTTGTGGTTCTTTTACCTATGCTGAGATCCTATAGACTATAAGATCCCTCACCTACTGAATTTCACATTAAACCCAGACTGTACTCATTTTACTTTCACCCTCTACAATCTAGGCACCAGAAAATAGTTTTTTTTTTTTTTTGTAAAATCCTTTTTCACTATGTAATGTATTCAATTGAAGCACATCCATTAGAATTAAATGTGAATATTTTTATCATCATGTACTAATAGTATTTTATTATTATATTAAAATAACATACGAAGGTTCAGTTACCTTTGTACAAATATGATTAGTTGACTTGTGCTTTAAGGAGATTATTTTTACTTTCATACTTTGAGTACAGTTCAGAGCCTGTATTCTTTTACTTTTACAGTATGGAACGCTATCAAACATGGTTTAGTTATATATTTCAGTTCAGTTCATTTTTATTTATAAAGTGAATTGTCACAACAACAGTTGCCTCAAGGCACGTTCTATTCTATTTCTATTAATAATAAGTATACTGTCTGTGTGAACATATTTCAGTAAATATTCCTATAAAGAAGTGAGCTGTGGTTCAAGACTTTTGCAAAACACTATTTTTTATACAGTAAATTAATACAATTTATATGTTTTACATTTACCATATTGTTATTATTATTTTTTAACTAAAATAATGTTCTTGGTCAATTACAGTCAAAATCATTAAAAAAAAGGAGTGACAAGAGTGAATATTGAATTCTTTGTTCACTTGGTCAGCACAAGCGAAGAAATGCAAAGTCCATCCTGGAATGGACTTTGCATTTCCTGGACTTTGCATACAGGAATGGACTTTGCAATCCTGTATGCCAACTTCCAGGGATAAAACTGAAAAGTGAAATATATAGGGACAAACGTTCTGGTCCACCTAAACATTATACCCACGGGAACTGCTTATGACATAGAAACCCACCTCAACAGTTTTCACGAAGATGTTAATAAAAGAAGAATGATGTCCCAAAACAGGAGAATGAAACTTAACTTTTCAGTTACACTGGAAAAATAAACACTCTCAGCCGTTGGGAGTTGACATACTGTTTTTTTTTAACTAAAATAACGTTCTTGGTCAATTATAGTCACAATAATTTAAAAAAGGAGTGACACGAGTAAATGTTGAATTCATTCGTATACCTGCTTTACACAGAAAACCATGTCATGAACACAATTTTTATGTTGACGTTAATACCAGAGGATGCTCGGTACTCTGCAGTTACTGATAAGCGAGACATGACTACATATTTCTGTAAAGTGATTTAACAATGGACCATATCATTTCAAAACTTGTAATAGCCTTTTATTAATCCTGCCACTATTTTTTCTTAGCATTTTTACAGTTGCTTTACCTGATTACCTAAAGAGAACCTTCAATGCTATGGAAACATTTTCTAATTATTGACTGATACATTTGAATCACATTTTTACTGCAATTTATTCTGAAATAACCGGTAACCTTCATTATCATAGATCTGAGTGATAAATGATCTATTACTGAAAAAGCTGAAAAAATATTATTTCCATTTATTATATTTTGGGCTGATAGTTTTGCCTGATGTACATTTGAGACTGAAGACCACTATATTTCACTATTCTTTGATGTGAGTGTCTTGCTTGCAGGGATATGAATACCAGTTTGCTTCATAATCAGAATCATAAGATTCTGAATTGACCTCATCTTCATCCTCCTCCTCTGTGATCAAAATTAAGCCTCCAGGCGTGTCAACTGTTTACTTCTGCTGCTCATTTTGTAAAACAGGTGAGTATATCATATGCAGCTGCAATGGGTGGCGTTGTTGTCCTTGGGAACAGAAAAGGTTCTCATCAAAGTCATACCACCTGCATTCTCACTTCATATAAGGTCAATAAGGTGTATGTGTGTTTTGTGGTGAAGTATGTCTGTCATGGCTACTGCACAGACTCAAGTGCAGACAGAGGTCTTTGCACACAAAACACAGTTTATTTACAATATGAAACACCTCAGGGCTATATATGTACAGTGAGATAAGAGGGGGTCCATGGCTCCAGGGAGAAGGGGTAATCCACACACACGCTTCCACCACAGCTCCTCCAGGAAAGGTCCGTAATCTGGACCAGGAGGGGGATATCCACACACACAGAATACAGGAGCTAGTACCACAGACGAATACACACAGGGTGATCTTTGAAGAAAAGCACCAGGATTGCACACACAGCCTGACGTACTGCGGTCTGTCTGTGAGGTAGTCAGAGATCCAAACAACCTAAACAATCCTGTTTAGTGTCTCCTGGAGCAGACAGGGCTGGGTTGTATTGAAGGCGCTGGAAAAGTCAAGAAACAGGATCCTGACCGTGCCTTTTCCCCTTTCCAGGTGTGAGTGGGCTTTATGTAGGAGGTACAGGATGGCATCCTCCACTCCAACATCCACCTTGTAGGTGAACTGTATTGGGTCCTGGGCATGTTGTACCTGTGGTTGGAGGAGGCTGAGGAAGAGCCACTGTAGAGTCTTCATAAGATGTGACGTCAGTGCCACCGGTCGGAAGTCATTCAGCTCATTGGGCCAGTTCTTTTTGGGGACTGGGACGATGCAGGATGTCTTCCAGAAGACGGGCACGCTCCCCAGTCACAGGCTGAGGTTGTAGACTCGTTGTAGCGGCTCCCCAAGTTCAGCAGCACACGCCTTTAGCATCCTAGGACACACCTTGTCTGGGCCTGCTGCCTTCCTGGGGCGAGAGGGCTCTGTAGTAAAGGTGAGGGTGGGGTGGCACTGTATGCATCTCTCAAATTAACATACAGTAGGTCAGTTGTCCTGTTGCTCCATGTGGGACAATTCACAAACTGGTGAAAGTCAGCCAGAGTAGAATCTATTCCTGAAGACTACTTAAAGAAATGAGAACAAAACTGCACAAGAGAGTTCAGACTGTGTCGAAGAATAAAGGTGGTCGTACCAAATATTGATTGTCTTTCAAACTCGTTGCCATTTTAAAACTCTGTATTGTATTTCCATGTATATTTCCACAAATCTTTACATCTACTTTTTCCTAGTAGTGTACATGAATTTATACATGAATATGATAAAAAAGTGAAGATTAATACGTTGTATGTGGTGTTAGGATACAATATATGGTTTGTTGTGTTTTTATATGCATGTTGAAATATTTTTTCTTAGCTTACTTTTTCAGAAAATAAAATTTTGTATGATTAACCAAAATGATCCAGGCATTAATGATTCTTTTACTGCAGAAATTGCTATTACGAAATTTAACCACTGATTGTATTTATGTTATACTGATATTAGTCTTCTTATTATCCATAACTTAGTTGCTTTGCGGCAACAGATTCGCTACTGAGCAGAGATCCAAGAGACAACAGGCTCCAGGTGGCCAAGCTGAGACGTGAGGGCGAAAGTCAAAGTTCATTTAGAGAATAGAAAAGAGACTCAAAAAGTGACCTAAAACTATCAAGGTAAATATGTTGCAAAATGTGAGAGATTGAAAATTTTTCACTTGCTTTTCTCAAATCCACACATGGTCAAATATGTAGATATATAAAAGTACGCTGCAAAAAACGATTTTTAAAAAAGTAAAAAACAACCCTTGTTTATGAACATTTTGTCTTATTCTTTGTCTAAAAAAGAAAATATAAACAAGCAAGTTACAAAGTATGACAATATTTTGGTTGAAATTCCAGAATACAAATAAGATTATTTTTCTCATTTCAAGAGTAAGACCACTTAAACAGCTGCTTAATTTAAGAAATGTTTTTAATGACACTACTAATATTTTGTTAGCAAGTTGCACCTCAACCAGAAACTTTTGGTTGTCATCAACAAGCGTGTGACATAATTCCGGCTGAATATTGACCGTTCTTCTTTGCAAAGCTTGTACAGTTTATTACAATTATTTGGTTTGTTGGCAAAGAACTGGGTTTTAAGCACAGTCTTGTTGTTGGTGACTAAAAGTCTCTAAATGTGGTGAAATGTGCTCAAAGGCATTTAACCAAATATCACTGGGAGTGTATCTGTGTATACTTTTCACACAGGGCCAAATATTTAGGTATATAAGCAGGAAACAGAGGCAGGCAAAAGTAAAAAGACGCCTTTATTCCAAAGATACAAAGACTTCAAAGAGCCCCCCTGCCCCAATACCCCATCCCACCTTCTTCAAATGCAACAAGAGTGTTGTCAAGCGTTTGTGTAACGTTTGTCCAGTATGATGTCTGATAATATATCAGACATCATCTCAAATGGCCAGACTTCTGACATTCTCTCTGATTGTAAAATATAAAATATGTGGATGTATTTGTAAGTTAAACTTGTGTTTTAACCCTGCAACTTATTCGATTTCCATGTCTGACAAGCGTCCAGAGTAAGGACAGACTGAAAAAATCCCTCTGTGGTGTTTTTGAGGGAGAGCTGATGAGAAAGAGGATTTCCACCCTGATGATACAGCAGCACAAACTCAGCAGTGTGTGAGAAAGAGGAGGAGGCAGAAGAGCCAGCGCCAGCTGAGAGATGGAGAGAGGAGACAGACTGTTCTTTCTTTGTGAAAGACTGCTTGAAAAGTTGAAAATAACTATCTGTCTGTTCTGAATCAATCTTATTAGGTAATGTTAAAATAATTTTATCATTAAATATTTTCACTTTAGGAGAAAGTGCTCAGGTAGTTACAGGTAAAAACTGTGAGTGACAGTAAAAGGTTCTATATTCAGAAACTTAATCAACACCAGAATATACCTGACAATAAATGTCAGTATTTTTTTCTTGACTTATATAAAACATGGTGTATCTTGGATTAATAGCACTACTGTATTTGTTGCATATATATTTTACAGTCCCGTGGGCTCAGCCTCAGAAGAGGAAGCAACGAAGACTAGACTGTCCCATTTAACAGCCTTGCACTTCCAGCCTTCAAAGCTCCCAGCCTATGTAGACTGAAGGCTGGGAGCTTTAAAGAATGCAGGCCCTGAACTGGGACACACCTAATATGACATTTCATCTGACGTCTGATGCTGGTTTCCTGAGACCTGACATATTTTTTTCATTCTTTGTTTTTAAAAGGTAGTGATCTGGAGTGTCATATGCCACATGATAAAATACCAAAATACAGTCTGGCTCATGTAATGTAGGCTGTGCAACACCTGTACAGTTTTAGCTATGACTTTAGCTATTCACAGATTGCTTAAGTACATAGTGTTTATCATCAATCCAAGCAAAACAAACAAAAAGAATAATTACCTCAGTTATGTCCACAGGCAGCTGATGATTCCCAAAGCAGTAAAAATGAAACTAGTAACTCCCACTACCTTACTGAGACACCCGAAGAGTTTCTGTTTTTCTACACCCACAAGCCAGAGCTTATGTTCAAACAACCACCAGGGGGGTTCTGTAGTGTCAGCCTTAGCTTCATTGTCAAGGTCTGTTTATCTCACATGCGCATTAGAAAGACAGATAAAGCCTCACAATCAATAACAGCTGCGTTCTGATTAAGTTAAAATAAATTATTCTCAAAATTTATTTTGTTTCTTTTATTTCTCCATATCACATTACAGCCACTGACATTTATACATGTTATTGTGAAGTCATAGTACTAAGAACCTAATAAAATTACAGTTAATTTTAAAATTGCACATGTGTACAATGTGCACAATTGCAGTACTGTGCAAAAATCTTGAGTCACGTGTCATTTTTCATGTTTTGGTTCTAAGGAGGCAGATTTTCTTTTCTTTTTTTTTCTTTTAAATCTTAGCCTTGAGCCTGTTCTCCGTGATTTCACTCTTATCAGTCCAGTCCTTCTGTAGCTGACCACACAGTACTGTGCAAAATTTGCATGTCTTTTTTTCTCCGGGATTCCTTAAGGTCTTTCTAAGTCTTTTAATTTTTTTAGATTATTAGGCCACTTATAACTGACTATGAATCATTCAAGCAAAAGAAAGAAAAAAAAAACACATCATGCCAGTGTTGGATTCCCCTGTGTCTCCTTCGGGCCACCTGTGCCTCAATTTTATTCCACAACCTAGACATCCACATTACTCACACTCTCATAACACATACATGTAGGGCCTTGGGGGTGGGCATATTATACGCCATCCAGAGGACAGTCTGTGTATTCAACCTCACCTCTGGCGCCGGTGCCCACCTCTCAATTTTAAATACATGTAAACATTGAGGTTTCTTGGGAAGGGCTGTGCTGACACCTGCTGCTCTCTGGCAGGAAGCACCATGCCCTCCCGTGTTTTAAATGCACTTTAGAACAGCATGCAGCAACACTACATATCAGCGGGCGGAGGAACCTGACAGGTGATCCAGGTGATTTTTTTAAGTGCACTTTCTCACTGTCCCTCTTCCCCTGTTTTTCTTTCCCTCCCTCTCTTTCTTTCCTTCTCCCTTTCCTGCCCCCCAGTCATGTCTGTCCTGTCTGTAAAAACTGAAAATAGAATAAATAAATAATAATAACAAAGGTCAGTGGCCTGTATTTGTATAGTGCTTTTACTAGTCCCTAAGGACCCCAAAGCGCTTTACACTAAATTCAGTCTTCCACCCATTCACACACTGGTGATGGCAAGCTACATTGTAGCCACAGCTGCCCTGGGGCGACAGAGGCGAGGCTGCCGGACACTGGCGCCACTGGGTCCTCTGACCACCACCAGTAGGCAACGGGTGAAGTGTCTTGCCCAAGGACACAACAACCGAGACTGTCGGAGCCGGGGCTCGAACCGGCAACCTTCCGATTACAGGACGAACTGCCAACTCTTGAGGATTGCCCCTTGAATGTACCAATATAGCAAGGCTGTGATGATCCACTTGGTAAAGTAAATCCGTTGGGCATCTTTCTTGGCCTTCAGACAATAATTCTGATGGCTAAAGAACCAGACGGGACAGGCAACAAAAAAAGAAAAAAAAGATATTGCAACATTTGTATCGCTACATAAATAAATGAGATAAAACTCAGTACTTACTTTTAAAGTTTACTCTTCAAAAGACATGAGAGATTTTTTTAAGTTGACCTTTTTCCCCCAAGAAAAAAAAAAACCTTCTTGGTGTTTGTCCGTGGTTGTCAAAAAGCTAGTTGGTTCATTAATGCCACCAACTGGCATGGAGTGTGGACCTGAATGTATTAAGAATTAGAGCCTATAGGATAATTAAATATAGCCTGATAACTTTTTCTTCTTGAGTTATTTCACATAAATCAATTGAATCTAGTCTATATATACCTAACTATATTTAGGTTTTGAATAAAAAAAGAAAAGAAAAATGCCAAAGATAACACACACAGCACTGAAACTCTCCTTTTTTCATTTTGTATTTTCTCATTATGGTTGAACAAATTTCCATGAAAATATTTTTGTCTAATCTATTGCTTTTGTCTTACAAATTTCTAAAATCTCTTGCTCCTTATGCAAAATATAAAGAAATGAGCAGTGGTTCAAGACATTGCATGATGCTGTTTACAGGCTACGTCTTACAATGATTACTGCAGCTTGGGCAAAGTCTAAAAGAAACACAGTTTCATAACATTTAGCGCAATTTACAGATAAAAAGCATCAATATTGTTTATTCACATTTTACAGAAGAAAATACCATCTATCTATTCCATCACAGAAACAAAGTAAAACACTGTAATCAACAATACTAAAGGAAACCTGAGTATAGCAAAGAAAAAGTACGGTGTATAAATTATAAATTATAAATTCACTTGTATTTTTAATACGTGAAATGTGCAATTCACTTGTATTTTTATTTTTTATTCCTATTTATTCTATTTATCCCCTTCGTATATTTTATTTATATTTGTCTCTGTATTTATATATGTGTGTGTATGTGTGTGTGTGTGTGTATATATATATATATATATATAATATTCTGTAACTGTAACTTCTGTCGGTGCTGTGCTTTTTGGAAATCGAATTTCCCAGAGGAACCCACCCGAGGGATTAATAAAGTTCTATCTTATCTTATCTTAAATGCAGCACACTTGACTTTGCAGCTTTTCTCAAAAGCAACATTCCACCCAAGAAACCTCCAGATAATGTGTGTCAGTTTGTGGACGTAAACACAGCGATCATTTAATTTATTCTCTGCAATGTCAGCTTTACAGAAGCATTAATCCTCATTTTTTAAGTTCTTTTATTTTCAAAGTATAATAGTATTCTTTTAATTTTAAAACCTTTAGTTCCATTTTTACTTTTTCCCTCTTCAGTTGATCAAGATCCAAACCAGAGCTGGCTGAGGGCCCAGGTGATGGGGCCTCTGACATGTCCGCACTGCGAGTAAAAAAATGCTTGTTTATGGAATTTTTTTTTCATATTTTTTGTCTTGAAAGAAAACATATTCTTAACAAGCAAGTTTTGCACAAGAAAATTAAGCTAATTCTAGGAAAATATGTCTAACTTTTTCTTAATAAAATATTTCAGCTCATCTTGAGCTTTATTTACCAGTTACAGGCTACACTGCAAAAACAGCTCTACTTAAAATAAGCCAGATTTTCTTAAATCTGACAAAATTGTCTTGTTTTGAGAAAAAAAAATCTGCCAATGGCGTAAGTTAAAGTTGTTTGGCTAAGGTCATTAAAACTAGCAAATTAATCTAACCTTACTCAATTCTGATCGTGGTTCTGATTCTTGAAATAAGAAAAATAATCGTTCTTATTCTGGAAGAATAACATTATCTTTCTTATTTCAAGAGTATGGAAAGGCCTGTAATGGCCTGTAATAAATTAAACACAATTAAACACAATTAAACACTAAAGTAAGGAAATAATTTCTGAAAACAGCTTGTTGAAGAAAGCATAATACTCATTATAGGTAAAGATTTTTTTTTAATAAGGATGTCTTAATAAGGGTGTCAGGGTGTCTTTCCTTGAAATAAGTCACATTTTCTTAAATTAATCCTAAATTTTAGACAGTTTTGTCTAATTAAAATGTATAAATCAGTTAGATGCATGATAGATAGAAAATGTCTTCAATCTTCAAACATCTGAAACAAGCCCTATAAACTGCAATAGCCAACAGCTCGGCTAAAGCACCAGTATGACTCACACTGATCTCTTTTTCTTTCTACATCTTGAACAAAGGAAGACACGTGATTAAGGATTCTAGCCAAGCAACTTTTACTTACCTTAATGGCAGATTTTTTTTCTCAAAACAAGACAGTTTTGTCACATTTAGGAATATTGGGCTTATTTCAAGAAGAGCTGTTTTTGCAGAAATAAATGCGGTTAAAAAAAACTTTTAATACAGTGAATAAATGATAAATCTTTGCCTAAATGATATGACAGCTACATCTTACCTCATCTCTGGTCTCATGGATTGTACTTCAGTTACACTGTGGCCAGAGAAGTGCACCTCTGTATGTTGATGGTCATCTGACACAGCCCGGGGTTCAGAAAACATATAAAAAATTTAAAAAAAGAAACACACAGGTTTTTTTTTGCTTCTCTTGCTTTTTGATTACTGTGTTTGAGGCCACCACTGGTTTCCACTGACATCAGATCCTGAATTTACAATTTCTCTTTCATTTTCAGGCCCTGCCATCTCTGGTTTGCTATCCTCATGGGGACATCCCATTGACATAAGGCTTTCCCTAGCTGCTTACTCTAACAATCAAAAATGAATGCCTAACCCTAAACCTAACCACAACCCAATTGTAACCCTGACACTAAAACCACATTTTGAGTGTGAAAAAGGCCTTCAGCCCTGTGGGGACCAGGATTTTAGTCCCCACCAGCATAGTAAATTTCAGATTTACAGATTTTCAATTTACAGATTTCCAATTTTTAAATTGGATTTTTACCTTCTCCACTACAAAAATTGATAAATTCATAGGCACAAAACAACAACAACAACAACAAAACACAAATGCAGAATTTTTAGTGTTTGAAGAACTCACTGAGTTCCTTGTTGGGTTCTTTCTTAACATTTTGCTGTTTGATTGCTGTGTTTTTTGCAACATCTCTGGAATTTCCATTGACTTCAGATCTTGTCGTGTCAGGATGATCTCTAGCTTTCTGTTTCAAAGACAACCAAGAATATATTAGTATCCTTATTTATTATTTCTTTTGAATGGTAAGCTTGCAGAGAAAAACAAAACAGGAAAATAATATGCAGTTTTATTATGAAAATCATTTTGAGCAAGATTCAGTTTAATCCAATTTTATTTATATAGCACCAAACTATGAAAACAGTCGGCTCAATGTGCTTTATATTGTACAGACCCTACAATAATACACAGAAAACACCAACAATTAGACAATCCCATATGAGCAAGTGATTTAATGACAGGGGTGTTTTAATTATCTTTATTTTGAATGGTAAGTTTTTAATAAAATACAGTCTTACCTCAGGAAGGCTATTAACGACACCCTTTACTTCTTTGATATTCACTGCAGGTTTCCCAGGTGTTGAAATTGTGCTGGTTGTTGTCTTCTCTGAAAGAAGAAAAGTGATTAAAACATGAGCATGTGCACTTTGGGATTTTTAGAATTAGATTCATGTTGATGTTCAGTCTGATCTTCAGCAGATCATCTTGTCCATGTCTCCATGTCTGTATTGAGTTGCTGTCATGTGATTGGCTGATTAGATATTTTCATTAATGAGCAGTTGGACAGGTATACCAGAAAAAATTTAAAAACATGGCTGGATAATATCTTTTGAAAAGTACAACTATTCATTACAGAACACACCTGATCTGTTTTGAATACAAAGACATTGGGAAATAATATTTATTCAAACAGCTAACAAAACTACTATAGTAGTTAGCTGTGCGCACATATAATAATAATAATAATAATAATAATAATAATAATAATAATAATAATAATAATAATAATATATTGCATTTATATTCCGCTTTTAGGGGCCCTCAAAGCGCTTTACAATTCCACTATTCAGTCACTCTCGCATTCACACACTGGTGGAGGCAGCTACAGTTGTAGCCACAGCTGCCCTGGAGCAGACTGACAGAAGCGAGGCTGCCATATCGCACTATCAGCCCCTCTAGCCATCACCAGTAGGCGGTAGGTGAAGTGTCTTGCCCAAGGACACAACGACCAAGACTGTCTGATTACAAGACGAACTGCCAACTCTTGAGCCACGAATGCCCCAAATGTACTAAAATATTTGTAAATGCTGACATAAAGTAAGAAAAGCTCTTAAAGGACAACCTTGAAACTTGTAGAAAATAGACTGAAACTGTTTTTCTTCTACTTCAACAAAAAGTACACAAAATAGAAGCTCAACACAATATTCAAGTGCTTTTAGTGTTTGAACAACTCACTCAGTTTCTCTTCAGGTTGTTTCTTAACATTCAGCTGTTTGATTGCTGTGTTTTGTGCCACATCTCTGTTATTTCCACTGACTTCAGATCTTGGCATGTCAGGATGATGTGTACTCTTCTGTTTTAAAAACAATGAAGGATATTTTAATATTTATTGTGAATAATTGGACTGTATTGGGTAAAAGCTTACATTTGGAATTTGTTTTGTATGTCATGCTGAACCATAGTATTTGCCACATTTCTAGCTTAATGACGGTGCTTGTATAGAGTAATCTCAGATCAGTGACATATTCAAAACTTCCAGCAATGTAAAGTACAGTAAAATATTAAAATAAAATAATCTGTCTTGCCTCAGGAGGGATGTTAACCATACCCTTTACTTCTTTCATCTGTAATGCATGTTTTCCAGGTGTTGGAATTGCACTTGTTACTCTGTCTGAAAAAAGAGGAAGAGTTATTTTCATACACAAACAAGGTCTTTGTTATCCAAACATACCAATAAGAAATATATTGGAAATGTCACCTTTGATACCATTGCTGCCAGTATGGTTAGAGGCAACAGCAGGCACAGTCTCTTCCTCATCATTATCACTTTCTTCATCCTCATCTTCCTCAGTGCTAGGCTCATCATCACCAACAACATCTTCATCCATGTGCTCATCTTCTTGTTCTTCATCTTGATCTTTAACACGATCTTCCTTGTGTTCTTGTACAAAAGGGATATAAATGTTTAAAATATTACCATGTACACTAAGATTTTCATAACTACACTGAACAAAAATATAAATGCAACACTTTTGTTACTGCTCCCATTCCCCATGGGATGGACGTAGAGACCTAAAATTCATTCCAGATACACAATATAACCATCCCTCCCAAACAGTGGTCACAAATCAGTCCAAATGTGTGGTAGTGGGCACATCTGCTATATTGAGATAATCCATCCCACCTCACAGGTGTGCCACATCAGGATGCTGATCTGACATCATGAGTAGTGCACAGGTGTACCTCAGACTGCCCACAACAAAAGGCCACCCTGGAATGTGCAGTTTTTTGCGTTATTGGGGGTCTGGGGACCCAGAACCGGTCAGTATCTGGTGTGACCACCATTTGCCTCATGCAGTGCAACACATCGTCGCATGGAGTCTATCAGATTGTCAATTGTGGCCTGTGGAATGTTGGTCCACTCCACTTCAATGGCTGTGCGAGGTTGTTGGATATTCGTGGGAACTGGTACACGCTGTCGTATACGCCGGTCAAGCACATCCCGAACATGCTCAATGGGTGACATGTCCGGTGAGTATGCTGGCCATGCAAGAACTGGGACATTCTCAGCTGCCATCTGCCCTGAACAATGTGAACCATGATTCATCCGTGAAGCGCACACCTCTCCAACGTGCCAGAATGTGAGCATTTGCCCACACAAGTCTGTTACGGCGACGAGCTGGAGTCAGGTCAAGACCCCGATGAGGACGACGGGCATGCAGTTGAGCGTCCCTGAGACGGTTTCTGACAGTTTGTGCAGAAATTGTTTGGTTGTGCAAACCAATTGTTCCAGCAGCTGTCTGGGTGGCTGGTCTCAGACGATCTTGGAGGTGAACCTGCTGGATGTGGAGGTCCTGGGCTGGTGTGGTTACACGAGGTGAGGTCTGCGGTTGTGAGGCCGGTTGGATGTGCTGCCATATTCTCTGAAACGCCTGTGGAGACGGCTTATGGTTGAGAAATGAACATTCAATGCACGGGCGACAGATCTGGTTGACATTCCTGCTGTCAGCATGCCAATTGCACGCTCCCTCATTGCTTGTGGCATCTGTGGCATTTTGCTGTGAGACAAAACTGCACATTCCAGGGTGGCCTTTTGTTGTGGGCAGTCTGAGGTACACCTGTGCACTACTCATGATGTCAGATCAGCATCCTGATGTGGCACACCTGTGAGGTGGGATGGATTATCTCAATATAGCAGATGTGCCCACTACCACACATTTGGACTGATTTGTGACCACTGTTTGGGAGGGATGGTTATATTGTGTATCTGGAATGAATTTTAGGTCTCTACGTCCATCCCATGGGGAATGGGAGCAAAAACAAAAGTGTTGCGTTTATATTTTTGTTCAGTGTAGTTCTGAGCTAATGCATACTCCTTTTTCTGAACTTCCTTGGTATATTTTTTAAAGGTTTTAAAACAACTGATTAAAAATAATACTACAATGTTTGCATGCTTTTGATTAATATTTTCCAAAGTTCTCTGGTTTTGGGTTATGATAGAAGGAACAGCAGACAATAGAAAGAGAGCAAAGAAAATAGATTGCAACCGGATTTCTACTACTTCTACAAAAAATGCACAAAATAGAATTTCAACATTCAAGTGCTTTTAGTGTTTGAACAACTCACTCAGTTCCTCTTGGGGTTCTTTCTTAACATTCAGCTGTTTGATTGCTGTGTTTGTTGCCACATCTCTGGTATTTCCACTGACTTCAGATCTTGTCGTGTCAGGATGATGTCTAGTCTTCTGGTGCAAAGATAGTCAATTATATATTAGTACCCTTATTTATAATTTCTTTTGAAAGGTAAGTTTGGATGGAGTAAAAGTAGATCAGGAAAATAATATGCAGTTTTATTATGAAAATCATTTTGAGCAAAATTCAATTTAATCAATTTGTATTCATATAGCACCAAACCATAAAAACATTCACCTCAAGTTGGACAGTTTTATTTTGAAAGCAATTTTAAACAAGATCCGTTTGAAACACATGTTCAAGTGTGAGGCATTGGTTGAAAATAAATTAGAAATATCTTTAACACACAATGGAACACTGTCCGTCATGGATTGGCCGCCCCACAGCTTTGACCTCAACATTAGTGAAGCAGTGTGGGATCATCTTGTCAGAGAACAGAACAGAAGGCAGCCAACATCCAAAGAAGAGCTTTGAATGTCCTTCAAAAAGCCTGGAGAACTATTCCTGCTTCTCTCCACCCCAGGGAAAAAGGTAACACTACCTGGGTCTGGGCGCAGTTTCCCCCTCCAGGGGCAAGGGTACCTAGATCTGGGGCTTAGAGTACGCTTGGGGAGTGTGATTGTGTGTACAGTGTCTATTTATGTCTGTCTCCACGTTGGGTGAGTGCTGAGTAATTGCATATGAGAGCATGAGGGTGGGAATGGATGTTTGTATCTGTGTGTGCCTGTTTGTTTGTGTCTATATGTCAGGTTGGGTATCTGATGCCACCTCTCTAGGGACATCTCAGGCCAGTGGCAGATGCCCTCAGACATCGGTGCATTGGTGCTTCTTTGTGCCCGGAGATTGGCATCCAGGTACGCACCGGCTCACTCCTGGTGGCTGCTTGTAGGGGCCTGGAGCCTGGGGCTCACTTGGGCCCCTTCGGGGGTGGGGTGCCCTCGGCCTCTCGGCCTGGGGCTCGGTCGCTCTGGCGCAGCTGGCTGCTCACGGGCGCGTCACTGCAACCCCCCCTGGCTTCTGCGCCACGGCTGCTGAGTGACCCCTCATCTGGGGCTCTCCTCAGCTCGTTCGGGGACAGTGGCGCAGCTGCCCCTCTGTTGGTCTTCCTTGGTCTCTTGTGTTCTGGGGGCCTCTGGATGTCTGGAGTCTTGATCTCCTCCATACCTGCTTCATACCCTGGAGGACGGGGCTGTGGCTCCCCACACCCTCTAGCAGATCATTACATGAAGGAACCTGTTACATAGAAGCGCGCTCATGCTCACAGGTGTACACACGGGTGATCACACACACAAACTACACCCCTTTTGGCTCCTACCTCAAAGCACACTGTGTGCTGTCGATCCTACGTGCTGCACAATAACGTTTAATAATAATTTAGTACTAATATTTAGTATTTACTGTTATATTCACATAGATCATTGCGATGATGTTGTTTATTATATTGCACTTTTTTTTTGCTTGTTTTCTCTTTTTCCTTTCTCAACAGGTGATCCAGGTGATTGATATGTGTTTTTTGTCTGCTTATTTTGTTGGTTTTTGTTTTTTGCCCTTTATCTCTGTTCCTCTTCCCCGCTGTTTTTCTTTCCCTCTTTCTTTCTCCCCTTTTTTTTTTCCCCAGTCAAGTCTGTCCCGTGTTTAGCAAGTGAAAATAAAATAAAATAAACAATAAAAGCAAAGGTGAATCAAATAGACCAATACGGCAAGGCTGGGGACAGGCCAAAAAAAAAAGAAAAAAAAAAAAGGACAATGCTGGATTAAAAGATAAAAGTAATTTTGAATCAGCTGTATTTTCATGAGGGTGGAAACTACCAGCACTGTAACGTGCTGTAAAATATTTTGAAGAAACTTCCTCCATCTTACCTCAGGAAGGCTATTAACGATACCATAAGCTTCTTTAATCTTCGGGGCAAGTTTCCCAGGTATTGAAATTGTGCTTGTTGTTGTCTTCTCTGAAAAAAGAAAAGTAATTAAAATATGAGCATGTGCACTTTGGGATTATTAGAATTAGTTTGATGTTCAGTCTGATCTTCAGCAGATCATCTGGTCCATGTCTCCATGTCTTCAATGAGTTGCTGTCATGTGATTGGCTGATTAGATATTTTCATTAATGAGCAACTGGACAGCTGTTGTCCTACTGGGAGACTTCAATGCTCACGTGGGCAACGACAGAGAGACCTGGAGGAGCGTGACTGAGGAACGGCCTCCTGGATCTGAACCCGAGCAGTGTTTTGAGGTTGGACTCCTGTGCAAACCACAGTTTGGTCATAATGAACACCATGTTCAAACATAAGAGTGTCCATAAGTATGGCACCAGGATGCTCTAAGCCGCAGGTCGATGATCGATTTTGTAATCGTATCACCAGACCTAATGCCATATGTTCTGGACACTCGGACCTGGCACACCTAAACGTATAGTGAGGGTGTGCTGGGAACGTCTAGGAGAGGCCCAGGTCCGTGAGATCTTCAACGCACATCTCTGGCAGAGCTTCAACAGCATTCCAAGGGAGACTGGGGACATTGAGTCCGAATGGACCATGTTCAGCATCTCCACAGCCAAAGCCGCTGCAGTGAGTTGTGGCCGCCATGTGGTTGGTGCCTGTTGTGGTGGTAACCCCCGAACCAAACAGTGGACAACAGAGGTGAAGGGAGCCACCAGGCTGAAGAAGGAGTCCTATCGGGCTTGGTTAGCCTGTGGGACCCCGGAGGCAGCTGACAGGTACCGACAGGCCAAGCGGAATGCAGTGCAGGCAGTAGCTGAAGCAAAAACTTGGGTCTGGGAGGAGTTCGGAGAGGCCATGGAAAAAGACTTTCAGACTGCCTCGAACAGATTCTGGCAAACCGTCAGGTCACTTAGGGGGGGAAAGTGGTGCTCTACCCACACTGTGTATAGTGCAGGTGGAGCACTGCTGACTTCGACTGTGAAAATTGTCGGGCGGTGGAAGGAATACTTCGAGGACTTCCTCGAAGTTGCCAATGTCCGGGGGCGAGGTCACTGAGGAAGTCAAAAAGCTCCTTGGTGGCAGAGCCCCTAGGGTGGTCGAGGTCTGCCACGCGTTACTGAAGGCTCTGGATGTTGTAAATGACATGCCTCTACAATTTTGCATGAAGATCAGGGGCAGTACCCCTGGACTGGCAGACCGAGTTGGTTCCCATCTTTAAGAAAGGGAACTGGAAGGTGTGCTCCAACTATAGGGGGATCACAGTCCTCAGCCTACCTGGGAAGCTCTCTGCCATGGTGCTGGAAGGAGAGTTTGTCCTTTAGTCTAACCTTGGATACAGGAGGAACAATGCTATTTTTGTTCTGGTTGTGGAACACTGGATCTGCTATTTATCCTCTCAAGGATACTTGAGGGTGCATGGGAGTTTGCCCAACCAGTCTACATGTGTTTTGTGGACTTGGAGAAGGCATTCGACCATATCCCTCTGTGTAACCTGTGGGGGGTACTCCGGGAATATGGGGTGTCTGGCCCATTGCTACCCGCCATTCAATCCTGATACAACCGTTGCAAGAGGTTTGTCCGCATAGCCGGTAATAAGTTGGACTCGTTCCTGTGGGTGATGTCACTGATTCTGTTTGTAATTTTTATGGACAGAATTTCTAGGTACAGCCAAGTAGCAGAAGGCTACGAAAGAGAGTCTAAGAGTAGAGCAGCTGCTCCTTCACATCGAAAGGAGCCAGCTGAGGTGGTTCATGCGTCTGACAAAGATGCCTCCTAGACGGGTGAGGTGTTCCGGCCATGTTCCACCAGGAGGAGGCCCCGGGGCAAACCCAGGACACATTGGAGAGATTATATCTCTTGGCTGGCCTGGGAAAGCCTTGGTGTTCTCCCAGACAAGCTGGAGGAGGTGACAGGGGAGAGGAAGGTCTGGGCTTCTCTGCTTGGGCTGCTGCCCCTGTGACCCGGCCCCGGATAAGTGGAAGAAGATGGATGGATGGATGGATGGATGGATGGATGGATGGATGGATGGATGGATGGATGGATGGATGGGACAGGTGTACCAAATAAAATGGCTGTTTAGTGTCTTTTGGAAAGTAAATAATACTTATTCAAACTGCAAACAAAACTACTATAGTAGTTATCTGTGTGGACACATGTGCTAAAACATTTGTAAATGTAAAAATGTAAATCAAGTGCTTTTAGTGTTTGAATAACTCACTCAGTTTCTCTTCAGGTTCTTTCTTAACATTCAGCTGTTTGATTGCTGTGTTTTTTGCCACATCTCTGTTATTTCCAATGACTTCAGATCTTGGCATGTCAGGATGATGTGTACTCTTCTGTTTTAAAAACAATGAAGAATATTTTAGTATTTATTATGAATAATTGGACTGGATGGGGTAAAGCATACATTTGTAATTTTGTATGTCATGCTGAACCACAGTATTTGCCACATTTCTAGCTTAATGACGGTGCTGGTGTAGAGTAATCTCAGATCAGTGACATATTCAAAACTTCCAGCAATGTAAAGCACAGTGAATCATTTAAATAAAATAATCTGTCTTGCCTCAGGAGGGATGTTAACAATACCCTTTACTTCTTTCATCATAGGTGTTACACTTGCTGAAAAAAGAGGAAGAGTTATTTTCATACACAAACAAGGTCTTTGTTATCCAAACATACCAATAGGAAATATATTGGAAATGTCACCTTTGATACCACTGCTGCCAGTATGGTTAGAGGCAACAGCAGGCACAGTCTCATCCTCATCATTATCATCTTCTTCATCCTCATCTTCCTCAGTGCTAGGCTCATCGTTACTGACATCAACT
This sequence comes from Rhamphochromis longiceps, assembly GCF_057381845.1. Lineage (NCBI taxonomy): Eukaryota > Metazoa > Chordata > Actinopteri > Cichliformes > Cichlidae > Rhamphochromis > Rhamphochromis longiceps. Next base: position 13,925,653 of record NC_140560.1, read on the forward strand.
GCATCTATATCCTCATCTTCCTCTTCTCCATCGTCATCTATATCTTTAACATGATCTTCCGCACTCTCTTCTTCAGAAGAAGAGATAGAAATCTGTGTAGCTTCTTTATCTTCCCATTTATCTGCCCATACATCATCTTCATCCATATCCTCATCATCCTCTTCTCCATCCTCATTTTCTGTCGTGTCCGGGGTGGCGGACGTGTGGAGTTGAAGATGGGACCCAAAATGCAGCAGCTCTGATGCAGGTGAGTATTTATTGAACAGGACTAGATACAAACAGAAGTGGCAGGTGAACATTAAACTGGAAAACCTAAACTGGGCAAAACTAACAAAACAAACCAGAACGAAGATGCAGGGAGGTATGGGGAAATACACAGAGAGAGAGACGGACGGCGAGACGCAGGAAGACCGAGGGGAACAACACAGACAAACCAGCAACTAACAGAGGCAGACACGAGGTTTAAATACACAGAAGGATAACGAGGGAATGAGACACAAAAGGAGGGCACAGCTGGGAGTAATTCGACCTGACAAGACAGGGGAAAAGTAACCTGAACACACTGAGATCAGACACGGACCTTCAAAGTAAAACAGGAAACACATACATGTAATGACATAACACACCAACTTAACACAGACTGGGGGACACAGAACATAGGAACATGAACCATGAAACAGAAGAGTACCACCCAAGGTACCCAAAACCACAGAATAATAATGAACTAAAACATAAACACGGAGTCACAGACTCCGGACCATGACATCTTCATTATGAACTTCCTTGTAATATTCTTTCAAGAAATAGAAATGTTTAAAATATAACAACGTAAACTGAGATTTTTGTAACTTTTTCTCAGTTTCAATTCAATTTTCACACAAGTGCCGTATTGCGGGATTACAACAATAGAAGAACAAAAAAAATACAGTTATCATTACGGAATAGTTAAAGGTAAGTGGCGTGGCACAAACTTGATACGGGTAGAAGTTAAAATCTAATTTGTTTCGAAGGCTAGCTTAAACAGGTGGATTTTTAAACGTGACTTGAAATATTGAATGAATTCCGATGGACGGACATCAATCGCCAGAATATTCCAAAGTTTAGGTGGAGCAATAGCAAAAGCACAATGCCCCCTAGTCTTTCATCTGGACATTGGTTGCACTAAGAGCCACTGATTAGAGGATCTAAGTGCTCTCTTGGGGGTATATAGGTCAAGGAGGTCGATTAAGTAGCTGGGCGCCAAGTTATTTAAAATTTAAAAGTGTACAAAAGGATTTCAAAAACAATACGGTATTTGCCAGTGAAGGTTGGCTTAGACAGGTGTAATATGATCAGGTTTTCTGGTGCCGCTTAAAAAACGTGCTGCAGCATTTTGGACAAGTTGCAGGCGTTGGATGAGGGAAAGTTGGAGGCCGAGATAAAGAGAATTGCAACTCTTTTTTTCTCAACTTCTGTAGGGTATTTGTCAAAATTACTGAAGTTTTGAAAGAGCTTATTAAAAATATTACAATAATGTTTGCATGCTTTTGGTTCATATTCTCAAACATTCTCTGGTTTTGAGGCACAGATAGAAGAAAGAGCAGACAAACCTGTTAAGAGGTCCTGGGACTCAAGGTCTGATGATTGTCGTTTTCTTTTTTTTTTGTCTATATCCTGTAGTGGTTAGGTAACCTCTCTGTGATAAGTTAATTCAACAGTTTATTTAGTGAAATCAGATTTTTGTAGATTCACAGAAATGCAAAAAAAAAAAAAAAGTACCTTGAACCAATAGTGCAGAGGAGCTTTCTTGTGGTAAATAGATGACTTCCATTTTCTACATGAATCTTTTCCTGCAAGCTTCTCAAACTCAGGTGGACTGTAAAAGGAGCCTTCAAACTCAATACAATCCTTACCTATAGTTATAAAGAAAAACGTAATCGTTTTAATGAAAAATTATTTATTTATTTATTTATTTATTTATTTATTTATATATTTCACTGTATGTACAAAAATAGAAAAGGAAAGACTGGTAAGAAAGGTAAGACTGTACTTACCTTTTCCCAACTTCTCTACATCCATCCAACCCTTTTTGTCTCCACATTTTACACGCCAGAGGTCTGTTTTTTGCAACACCAAAAAAAAGGAAGAAGTAATTTCTCCATTAAAAAAATAATGTAAATGTATTTTCATGGTCAATTTACAATGTACTAATAATTTGCAATTGTAGAGGTTGTATAAAGAGAGATGCCAGTTGTGGGAGTATTTCCTACTTTCATTGTAATAGTTGTGATAATGCAAATATTTATAATTCAATTCAGTTTTATTTATATAGCACCAAATCACAACAACAGGTACAGACCCTGCAATAATACAGAGAAAACCCCAAAAATCAGATAACCCCTTATGAGCAAGCACTTTGGTGACAGTGGCAAAGAAAAACAAGAAGACCCGGGCAGAACCAGGCACAGAGAGGGTCAGCCATTCTGCCATATCTGCCAAAATCATGCAATCACGTAAGATAATTTTAATGTAATTATGCATGTAGGCATATATATCATATATATGCATTTAACAACTAGGAGGACAATAGAGAATAGGAAGTACCCTCAAAACTGCCATGTCTCATTATAGCCTGCAACATCAACAGCTTCAGAAAAATTCTACTGCGTACACAGAAATATATTTTAAATAAATAGATCTTCAGGGTAAAATGACCCGAAGGACTTACTCTTGTCATCTTTCTCATCCGTGACTCTCTTTCTTTTCTTCAGGCTAGTTCTTCCTTCTTCCATTTTGTAATTTTAATCTATCAACACAGATAAATAAAAAAGTTTTTTTTTTTTTCAAATATATGCACCACACTATATGTGGCACTTTTTATATGAGATAAATCTTGCATTTTCTATTAGCTTTTAACATTTTAATCTAATTGTAAGTAATTCTGTTGTTCCTCTGTGGGTGACAGGAAGGAAGGAAAAGCAATGAGACTGAAAACATCTGAATACAAAGATGAAGACTCTTACCACGTACTTTTACCCATATTATCCATATAGCTTAGCCGTTTAGACTTAACTGCTATCACTATCCAAATCAACAAATCTACTGTATACACAAATGCCCCTTATATAGATATGTGTGTGTGCATGTATATGTATAAACAAAGTTACATTCTGTAATTACAGTAACACTAAGGTCTATAACATCAGAAACCACAGGAGAGCAAATAGACAGCACATCTTTGCACAAGTTCTAGCAATCATACATCCGTTATCCATGTATAAAAACACTATATATTACTTAAAAAAAAAAAAAAAAGAACAGAGAGGCGAAACACCAGAATAGGGACTTACCTGTGTCGCCGACTAGATAGCAGATGATGTTCCAGAACAGGAAAATGAAACTTAACTTTTCAGTTACACTGGAAAAAATAAACACGCCCAGTCGTTAAGGTGTGTACATTGACTTCCGGTAAAGACGGCAAGTTTTACAGGTAAGACGATTTAAACTGACATTTACAGTCGCTATTTATATATGGAGAGAAACCTAAAAAAAGGGCAAGTGCACGTACGATATGATTTACAAATGTGTATAATATGTATAATTTTGAGACAAACTTCACACTGCCAGCTTCGCCGAGATCCGCAAACTTGAGCTGTGTTCATGTCCTAGTGTAAAACTGGGACATTTGAGGTTCCTCCGTATACCTGCATTTTGTTTATTTATTTATTCAAATAAAGTGATCGTCCCTTTTTCTAAATACAGCAGAAAATATAATTTACCAATTACAGACAGTACACAGTTGCCTATATAATAATCTGCTGCTGCATGCTGGACGATCTTCCGCTGGGAAAAGTCAGTCAATGCGCGGTTGCAGAACACAATGGATGCACATCACTGTGGATCATCCTCTGGAGCAAACATATGCTAACTAATCTCTTTATATTTCTGAATATAAATATAATCCAGGTAACGTGGAATAACACTGATGTTAATTGACCTTTCTCTACTTAAAGCAGGCTAACATTAATGTTAGCATAATAAATAACTAAGGACATTTGAGTGTGTAACAGGTGAGTGTCTGTAATTGGTAAATCTATGTTTTCTAGTAAAGTGGCCAAGAGCTATTCTGTTTATTTAGAAAAGAAACGTCTGGAAGTGATAGCAGTTATGTAAAATGAACTGTTGTGACCGGTCGGAATTAGCTCATGATAACTTCATAAATCTTGCCTTTTAGTTATTTAGGAGTTAATTTATTTAATAGTAATAGTAAAGGAGGGGCAAGATGTCTAGGCAGGATGGCACACCTCTTCAGTGAAGTAGGTGAAATTCTCCTATATGTAAATGGAATTAACAAAATATCCACAAAAACACTTAAAAACTATTTATATGCATCATTGCCTCTTCTAAGAAAACAAACAGAAGCTGAGTTTTACAAGTTTTATAGTAGAAAAACTATTAAAAAACTGTGGCAGTACAGTGTGCTGATTAGAAATGATTGTGTGGTTCTTTCACCTATGCTGAGCCACTACACAGACTCACCTACTGAGTTTCACTTTAAACCCTGACTGTACTCATTTTACTTTCACCCACAATCAGAACAGAAAATAGTTATTTTTTAAAATTCTTTTTCACTGCATTTAAAGCACATCCATTAGAATTAAATCCGAAAATGTTTTATTATCATGTACTAACCGTATTTTATTCTTATATTAATATAATATACCATGGTTCAGTTACCTTTGTACAAATATGATTAGTTGAATTGTGCTTTAAGGAGATTATTTTTACTTTCATACTTTGAGTACATTTCAGAGCCTGTACGTTTTCACTTTTACATTATGGAACGCTATCACGTTAACACTAGAGGATGCTCGGTACTAGAGTTGGATGTCTCGAGACCGGTCTTGGTCTCTAGACCACCTGGTCTTGTTCTTGTCTTGTCTCGACGGACTTTGGTCTTGGTCTTGTCTTGGGCTAGGATCCCTCGGTCTTGTCTTGGTCTCGCTGTCTCGGTCTTGCTGTCTCAGCTTGACATAGTGGTTGGGAGAATTGGAGTCAACAGTATCCATGACACACAACATAACGTTCGATAATGTGTCATGCACAAAAGCATCACCTCTAAGAGCCGTGCTTACAGAGTGCTTTGTAGTGAATCAGAAGAGTCGACTCCTATTGAGCGAGAGCCGGCTCCTCACTTAATTTCCTTTCGCTGCTCAGCTCTCACACAGTGGCTCAGCTATGCTACAAGCAATATATATATATATTTTTTCAGCTCCAAGCTGGACACACGACCTGAGAGATCTACTGTTCACTGAAACCACATCAGGAATGGTCTCGGTGGAAAAGATGGCTGTCAAGATGTCATTTTTAAAGAAGGAAAAAAATCTAAAAAAGACTGAGGTATGCCAAATTACACAAGAACTGGACAAATGGAAAATCAGTGGCAACTGGTCATATGAATGAATCCAAAAGTGAAACTCCTGAGTTAAATCATTTGAAATTTGAACACAGAAAAGTACCATCAGATTTGATCCATCATGTGTCAATGTGTCAATCAGTGCTTCATTTTATGACATGACAATGATTCCAAACACACTGTTATTCCAGAAAAAGCATACCCGGATAGAAAAACACAATAAAACATTATCAGTCATGGACCGAGCTCCCCAGAGTCTGGACCTCAACTTCATTGAAGCAGTGTGAGATCATCTTCACAAAGAGCAGAACAAAAAGCGGTCAGCATCCAAAGACAGCTTTAAACATTCTTCAAGAAGCCTGCAGAACTATTCCTGAAGACTACTTAAAGAAATGAGAACAAAGCTGCATAAGAGAGTTCAGACTGTGTCGAAGAAAAAAGGTGGTCGTACCAAATATTGATTTTAAAACTCTGTATTGTATTTCCATGTATATGTCCGCATATCCTTGCATTTACTTTTTTTCCTAGTAAAATATAAAGAAAAAGTGGTCGGCCGAGACTTTTGTGTAGTACTTTAAATATTGTTTTCATTAGCATTTTTACAGTTCTGTTATCTGATTAAATATGAGATCAATGAGATGATATCAGATGACTATATTTTCTAATTATGGACAGAAAAATTTGTATGAAAATTATTTTTGTTAATTAAATCAGTTCGATATATCATCTGTCACACATTTGAATGATAAATCACTAACACAGTAAAAGCTCATCTATTTCTTTTTCTTAGAAAGACCTGGTATTTTTCCTCGAATAATTGGAAAAATCGTAAAAGACACCACAATCAAAATGATTCCTATAACACAAAGCCATTTAGCTGCTACCCCAAGATTGCAACATAACAGTAGACACAATACAGCCAGTAACAGGATGCTCTTCATGAGGTAGGACTTGCTGCACAACTCCCCCTCTGCATCTTTTCTTGCCCTTTCCTCCTCTTTTCTCCACAGCTTTGTCTTCATCTTCTTTAGCTCTTCATCCTTGTAATGCTCCCTCAGATTTCCCTCCTTTTTGCTGATTTCTTCATCTCTCTCTGCAAGGATGCTTTCCTGTCTTTTTCTGATTTTCCTCTCCTTCTCAGGATACAGCTCTGTCTTGTAGTAACTACCTCCATTCAGGGCCACCAGGGTCTCGATCTTCTCCATAAAAGTTGTGACCTGCTTCTGGTCCTCCGGGGTTTTGTTGTTGAAGACGTGGAAGCCACCGCTACACTTGCGTATGAAGTTGCGGAGGTTCTCGTCACTCTCAGTAATGATGTTGTTTATTGTTTTGTCTTCCAGGCGATCCCCGTGGGTGAACAGCACGATGGTGTAGTCCCACACTCTTGGGCCAAACTTTGCTTCAATCAGCGTGTGGGTGTCTTGGTCTTCCTGAGTCAGCCTTCCTAAAGGAATAACATATGCAAAGACGTGGGGTCCTGGTTCCTGGAGTTTCAGGCGTTGAAGAATCTCTCGGATGATGTCCTCCTTGTTGCTTCCCTTCTCGAAAAGCCCAGGTGTGTCAATCACATCAACAGGTACATCTCCAACCACCGCGGACTCTTTTTCACAGTGAACAGTGATGCTGACCAGCTTCATCTCTGAACAGAACACCATTTTATTGAGGATGGTGTTCCCACTCGAGCTCTTGCCTACACCACATTTTCCAAGAAGCATGATCCTCAACGGCTCTGTCAACCCAACAAAAAGCATTTTTAAACACTATTCAGAGTTCATGAAAGTCGTTGTGCCCTTCATTCTGACTTCTGATATTATTATTGTTTATTTGTAGAAATTCGTGGCTTTCACATATTAGCCCAGACTGTTGCATCCCAGGGCACAAACAGTATGAACTTTTTTATTATGTTCTTACATTGTGGCAAATGCAAAGCATTTTGGATAGCATTTGTTGATGAATAAAATAAAAAGTAAAGTAATACACTGTATGTTGTCTCATGTTAGCATTTGTGGCTTGTTTTGTTTTTATATGCCTTTTGAAATATTTTTTTCTTATCTTACTTTTTCAGAAAATAGATGCCTACTAATCTTTTGTTAACAAGTTGCACCTCAACCAGAAACTTCTGGTAGTCATCAACAAGTGTGTGGCATAATGTTTAACCGTTCTTCTTTGCAGAACTGGTACAGTTTATCAAAATTATTTGCTTTGTTGGCAAAGAACCGGGTTTTAAGCTTAGTCCTGTTGTTGGAGACTGAAAGTCTATGATTGAGATGCAACTTGCTCAAAAACGCCCATCCCACCTTCTTCAAATGCCACAAGAATGGTGTCAAACGTTTGCGCTGCAAAAATTTTCTTTTGTGCCACTATCATTTTAAATATATTAATAAAGGCTTCTAGAGGTCATCAGAGGTCAACCATTCATGTGATGAAAATTTCCAAAACATTGGAAATGTTTCTATGCAGGCCCTTAATGAAGGTCTTAAGGTCTGTTGCATCATCTTGTGTGGGTTAAAGGTATTCTGTTTATAAATAGCCTATAATTAAATGAAGTGTTTTTAGCTCAAATGAAAAGGCTGCGGATCACTAACTATCAATGTTTCATAACATTATATTACTCCAGCAAATAATTTTTTTCTCTGACAGAATGCATACTTTATTTTAACTAATATGTGTTAACCTAGTTTTTTACTTTTAAGAGTGTGATAATGATAAACAATATCCAATAGTGATATTATGTTTCACAACCTTTTCACAGGTTAGACCACCAGTAAAGAAAGGGGCTGAATGACCTTAGGTGACCTCTACAAAAGTGGGAATAAGGAGCACAAGAGTGAGATGGAGACATTAAATGAACATTAGAGGCTAACAGTACTGTAGCTTAATTACACATCTCAAAATCACTGTTGGCTAACTTGGTGTAGGTGTGTTAATTAAACACACACACACTTACAGGAAGAAAGCAGATAAAAAGAGTCACTGCCATTTTGGAATTTTATTTTTATTAAAGTACTGTAAAAAAAAAAAATTAACATATCATATTAATTATATTATCTGGTTTTGTTTTCTCCCCATTGTAATGTCATATTGTATATATTGGCTTCCATCTTCAAACATCTGAAACAAGCCCTATAAACTGCAGTAGCCAACAGCTCAGCTAAAGCACCAGTATGACTCACACTGCTCTCTTTTTCTTTCTACATGTGTCAGCTGAACAAGGGTAGACACGTGCTTAAGAACATGCTGTAACTACACCAACTACACCCACAGGGGAAAAATACATACAGACATACAAAAAATAGAATAAAAACATTAAACTAAAAACTTTTAACTCAGCAGCATTTCCATATTTCATACTGACCCTGCTCCTGCTCACTTTCTGCTGGACAAGGTATGCTGTCAGCGGCCTGAGTGCTCATGGTGGACGAAGATAGAAGTATCACCAAAACTGTAGACGTCGGTTAACTTGTCCTCGCTGGCCTGACAGTCCTGATTGAATCTCAAAGCAAGTCTGTTAGGTGAAACTTTTTTTTTACACAGCTTCCTCGGTGCTTTCTGTTTTAAACTGAGGGTGGGGCTCTACAGTCACGTGACCTGCTGGGTGCCCCGCATCCACCAAGTTAAAGTCCAGTCCACATACGCTGAATAATTAGGTCAGCAGCGACAATCGGCCGCAGTCCTATGTCCATAGATGTTATTTTTCTACCTGTTTCGAGCCAAGAGTATTTCCACCCAGCCTGTTTTAAATAAACCTCTGAACTTGGCACTCTACCCGCGTCTTATAGAGAGTCACTGGATGGGACACACTTTTATTGTGCAAGGGATCAAAGATCTGATGACTTCTTGCATAACAGCTTAGTGTGGAATAAAGTTATGATTTCAAATAGAATATCATTACTTTCATTTTGACTGAGAAGTAGACTTTGATTCGTTGGTATTTTATGGTGAGGCTGAGAAGCAATGCAACGAGGAAGCAATTAAACTATTACATTTAAGGATACTGCGATTTTTATATCACTAAAACACACGTGTGTTAACACACGAACCGCCTAAAGTGTGTTAAGACAATTGCGCTTTAAAAGTTTAAGCAATACAATGAACGGTCTCAGCGCGCCATCTAGTGGTCAGTATACTTTAATGCTTCATAAAACGTCCTGATCAGGGATAAAGCTTCGATAAATTCACCCCTTTAACAAAATGTAAAATGAAAGTATTTTAAAATGTGCGTATTTACTTTCAGCAATGAAAAGTAATCAACTACACTTACACCGGACCTGTGTAGTATTTTGAGAGAACATCAAGTTAATGGTTAATTTTTCAGCTACGTTTCAATGAGATATTGTAGTTTTAACTGCAACATTTGTCTGAAAGGTATAATCATTATCCAAAGATCAAATGATGCCTTGGTGGCAGTCATTTTTTCATTCATTAATGAATAAATAAAGCACCTTGAGGCGACTGTTGTTGTGATTTGGCATTATATAAATAAAATAAAATTGAATTGAATAAATGAATTTTGTCTCCAAATCCTCAACAAACATTAACAGGATGCAACTAATCTTATTGGCTTGTACTTTATTTTAGGGTTGACTCTGTGATCATAACATTTGCTTTTAAGACACATACAGTTAATATCCTACAAGCCTACATGGAACCTGAGATTATCTGTTAGGTCACTCATGAGGATTTCCTGTTAAAACCTAAAAATGAAAAGTAACAGGGATGATTCAGAGCCCTGCTTATGAAGATAAAACCTTGTTGTCATTTAAGATTCTTTATTAAATAAATTTTGGGGGATTTTCTTAGCCTTGATAATATTTTAATGGTTGATTTGATTGCATGAAAGTTTATTGCAACTTTTTAGTAGTTAATCTGTGTTTTATTCTTGCAATCTGGGGACAAAGTGTTCAAATGACCACAGCTTTAAGGTGCATATCCAAAGAATCTTTTTATTTGATGTTAGTGAAGCAAACTAACATATTTACAAAGCACAACAATTTAAAAGCACGGAACAATGACTCACCTTTGCGCTTGTCTGTTATTTAGTTAAGAGTTCGTCAAATTCAAATTTATATTAAATTATGCTCATTAAAGTAGCGTTATAGTGCATGAGAGCTTCATAAGGAGGATCTCAGGTGGGAAAAAAACAAGGTCAGGAGATTCTACTTTCCAGGCTTTCACTGTAGATTATTTCCGATCAGCCAGCCTCTGTAGGAGGGCGATGACTGTGTCCTGTTTGGAGGAGAGCAGCTCCAGGGCCGTGGCTATCCTTCCTAGGGACTCGGACATTCGCACCTCCCTCCTCTCGCGTCTCTTCTCTCTGGCTTCAACCCTGCGGCGAGCCACTCGATCGAGGTAGGCCTGCTCCTCCTGTCGCTTCAGAATCTCCTGGAACAGAGTGGAGCCGCCTTGCTCCACTTTCGCCTTCTGGTTCTGTCCTTCAGTTCCAGACACAGTTGATGTAGACAAAGAGGTGGCAGCAGAGGAAGTGAGGCAGGAGGACGTGAGGTGGAATGAGGTCTGGGGCATTAGCTGAGCTAATGGTCGCTGCAGTCACCGACGTACTGGCAGCGGTGCCAGCACTGGAGCCCAGACCTACTGAGTCCACACCACCAGCACCAGCACCAGCAGCAAAGTCACTGCTAGGACGGATGATGGTGGACGTCGGCTGTGGAAGCTGCAGGGGCTTTGCAGCGATCTTAGCCAAAGGAGCAGGCAGTGTAGAAACCGTGCTGCTGCCTTTGTTTCGTTTGTTGTTGACGATCTGAGTGCCAGTGGTGTCGCAGAGGGTGGCGTCCATCAACTAGAGTGGAACAAGACACACACAGAGATATGGAGAAAGTACACCAATGAATACATCAAACAGCATTGTAATCCATGTCTTAGAAATACTCCCAAGACGTCTTAGCATGTCCCGTCTCCCGGCTGCGGTCTTTAACCCTCTTGTATGTCACAATGAGGTTGTTCCACTTGCGACGGATTTTCTCAACAGGCAGTATGTGCCCCTTGGAGGCCATCTCCTCTTGGACACTCTGGAAGAGCTGCGAGCGTTCCCGAGTCTCATAGAGACCCCAGCGACGCCCGACGGCCTCAATCAGACACAGAACGGCTTTGGAAGAGAAATCCGAGCCAGAGCAAAGCGTCTTCTCGGAAGGAGCAGGGGGCATTACTGAAGCTGGGGAGAAAGAAAGCCACTTGTGGTGTCACTTCATATGTAAGATAAATGGGTTAAACTGGGGAAAATCTTATATGCATACAGTTGTTATCAAATGTTTAGATCCACTCCTCATGGGCGTGAATATCCTGGTAATTCTGGAATTTTAATGATTTCTTTGAACTGCTTTTCCAGGGTAGACTTACTGCACAAGTTTGAATTTATTTTGGATTTTATCTAAAACATCTAAAACACACAGTCAGTAGTAAACATACAGGTGCAAATATATAAATATACTCAATTAATTCTTTTAATAAGTGAAAATTCTATAAAGCTTGAGAAAGCTATTAGTGACTGACTATAACTGGTAGTTTCCCTTTGCCGTCATGAAAAGGATTTGTTTGATAGCACTCACAGGTTTGAACAATACAAGACACTTATGTACAGATACCAAATACTGTGCATAAGTGTGAGTTATTTGGATGTGTCAGCACTTTGCTAAGGTCTGGAAAAAGACCCAAACTGTCAACCTCAAATGAGAGAAAAGTGGTCAGGATGTTTAGGAACAATCCAGGAACAACCAGTGCTCACACACCGGCATCACTGTCCACAGTGAAACGAGTTTCACATTGCCATGGACTGAGAGGGTGCCGACCAAGATAAAAGCATCTGGTCAAAAATCCGCACCTTCAAGCTTATCTGAAATTTGCAGCTGCCCACATGGACAATCCAAATGTCTTCTGGAGAAAAGCTTCGTTGCCAGACGAGACAAAGATTGAGCCACAATCAGGTATGTTTGGAGGAGTAAAGGTGAGGCTTTGAAATCTAAGAGCCCTGTGCTAGCTGTCAAGCATAGTGCTGGTAGATTCTGACTCTGGGGCTGTTTTGCTACCAGGGGTAAATCAGGATTTGAGGTAAAACCTGAAAATAGAATCTCCAGTTCTGTCCAAGTTTGAACATACAGTTGAAACTTGGACCCAGTTGAATGTTCCAACTGGACAATGATCCCAGGCACACAGATAAACTGGTTTTGGAATAGATACAGTAGACAAACATTAAGCTTCTGGGATGACCTTCCCAAAGCCCCGACCTCAACCCTGCTGAACTTCTGTGGACAACACTTAGAAGCTGAGTCTGTGCCACGAAACCAACAGATTTAAATGAATTCTACCAATTCTGCAAAGAAGACTGGTCAAATATCCAGCCAGGATTATGTCAGAAGCTTGTTGATGGCTGGTCGAGGTGCAAGTTGCAAAGAGACATTAGTGGGGGTGTGTGTAAATATTTGAGCCCGTATGTAATGTTTGATCCTGTGTAGGTTGATGAGTGGATGTAAACCTATGACCACAACTGTATTTGCAGATACAGAAAAACTGCATTTTCTGCATCTGTAATTCCTAGTGAGAGATTTTCAACATTTCTGTTTTCCCTCTTGTCGTTGGTTTGACGTGTGCGGTAGTTAGTTTCAACAGCCAGAGTCAGAATTTAGCAACATTTGATGAGCTATCAAACACCCCAACAGATGCCCATCAAATCTGATCAAAACACACACAATCCCAGTGATGCAGAAACTTTATTAATTGTGAAGGATAAGAACTGAATGGCTAAGACTTGAACCCTAGTTTTTGTGGACTTTTTCAGGTGCATGAAATAGGCACAAAATACATGGTGTATCAAAAAGAATCATCTGATTTCAGAAGGCTATATGTTTTTTTAACTATTAGACATAGAAGCTAACTATTCATGCATTTATTACTTCCAGGCTGAACTACTGTAATTCATTATTATCAGGATGTCCAAAAAACTCACTGAAAAGCCTTCAGCTAATCCAAAATGCTGCAGCAAGAGTCCTGACAGGGACTAGAAAGAGAGAGATCATATTTCTCCTGTTTTGGCTTCCCTTCATTGGCTTCCTGTTAAATCCAGAATTGAATTCAAAATCCTGCTCCTCACATACAAGGTCTTAAATAATCAGGCCCCATCTTATCTCAATGACCTTGTAGTACCATATCACCCTATTAGAGCACTTCGCTCTTGCTCTGCAGGCCTACTTGTTGTTCCTAGAGTATTTAAAAGTAGAATGGGAGGCAGAGCCTTCAGTTTTCAGGCCCCTCTTCTGTGGAACCAGCTTCCAGTTTGGATTCGGGAGACAGACACTATCTCTACTTTCAAGATTAGGCTTAAAACTTTCCTTTTTGCTAAAGCATATAGTTAGGGCTGGACCAGGTGACCCTGAATCCTCCCTTAGTTATGCTGCAAAACACATAGGCTGCCGGGGGATTCCCATGATGCATTGAGTTTTTCCTTTCCAGTCACCTTTCTCGCTCACTATGTATTAACAGACCTCTCTGCATTGAATCATATCTGTTATTAACCTCTGTCTCTCTTCCACAGCATGTCTTTTATCCTGTCTTCCTTCTCTCACCCCAACCGGTCGCAGCAGATGGCCACCCCTCCCTGAGCCTGGTTCTGCCGGAGGTTTCTTCCTGTTAAAAGGGAGTTTTTCCTTCCCACTGTCGCCAAAGTGCTTGGTCATAGGGGGTCATATGATTGTTGGGTTTTTCTCTGTATCTATGAAGCGCCTTATGTTGTGATTTGGCGCTATATAAATAAAATTGAATTGAATTGAATAGAAGCTTCCAGTAAATTTTAAAATGCAAATGTAAAGTTATATACACAAAATTTACAATGTTGACAAGTGCTTAATATGCCCACCTCCAGACCAGCATCCAATTTCAAAATGCTTTAATTCCACAATCATTCACCTAAAGAAACACGTAGTGGCTGCAGTGACTCCAGACATGCTCATGGGATGAGTTTGGCATATGCTGGGTATCCACGGGGGGACTTATTGAGCACTTGTGCACACTGTAAGTTTATATTCAGCCATTACTTGAATAAAAGTATAGCCAGAAAAAGCATACCCGGATAGAAAAGCCCAATAAAACACTATCAGTCATGGACTCACCTCCCTAGAGTCTGGACCTCAACATTGTTGAAGCAGTGTGAGATCATCTTCACAAAGAGCAGAACAAAAAGCAGTCAGCATCCAAAGACAGCTTTAAACATTCTTCAAGAAGCCTGCAGAACTATTCCTGAAGACTACTTAAAGAAATGAGAACAAAGCTGCATAAGAGAGTTCAGACTGTGTCAAAGAAAAAAGGTGGTCGTACCAAATATTGATTTTAAAACTCTGTATTGTATTTCCATGTATATGTCCGCATATCCTTGCATTTACTTTTTTTCCTAGTAAAATATAAAGAAAAAGTGGTTGGCCGAGACTTTTGTGTAGTACTTTAAATATTGTTTTCATTAGCATTTTTACAGTTCTGTTATCTGATTAAATATGAGATCAATGAGATGATATCAGATGACTATATTTTCTAATTATGGACAGACAAATATGTATGAAAATATTTTTGTTAATTAAATCACTTCGATATATCATCTGTCACACATTTGAATGATAAATCACTAACACAGTAAAAGCTCATCTATTTCTTTTTCTTAGAAAGACCTGGTATTTTTCCTGGAATAATTGGAAAAATCTTAAAAGACACCACAATCAAAATGATTCCTATAACACAAAGCCATTTAGCTGCTACCCCAAGATTGCAACATAACAGTAGACACAATACAGCCAGTAACAGGATGCTCTTCATGAGGTAGGACTTGCTGCACAACTCCCCCTCTGCATCTTTTCTTGCCCTTTCCTCCTCTTTTCTCCACAGCTTTGTCTTCATCTTCTTTAGCTCTTCATCCTTGTAATGCTCCCTCAGATTTCCCTCCTTTTTGCTGATTTCTTCATCTCTCTCTGCAAGGATGCTTTCCTGTCTTTTTCTGATTTTCCTCTCCTTCTCAGGATACAGCTCTGTCTTGTAGTAACTACCTCCATTCAGGGCCACCAGGGTCTCGATCTTCTCCATAAAAGTTGTGACCTGCTTCTGGTCCTCCGGGGTTTTGTTGTTGAAGACGTGGAAGCCACCGCTACACTTGCGTATGAAGTTGCGGAGGTTCTCGTCACTCTCAGTAATGATGTTGTTTATTGTTTTGTCTTCCAGGCGATCCCCGTGGGTGAACAGCACGATGGTGTAGTCCCACACTCTTGGGCCAAACTTTGCTTCAATCAGCGTGTGGGTGTCTTGGTCTTCCTGAGTCAGCCTTCCTAAAGGAATAACATATGCAAAGACGTGGGGTCCTGGTTCCTGGAGTTTCAGGCGTTGAAGAATCTCTCGGATGATGTCCTCCTTGTTGCTTCCCTTCTCGAAAAGCCCAGGTGTGTCAATCACATCAACAGGTACATCTCCAACCACCGCGGACTCTTTTTCACAGTGAACAGTGATGCCGACCAGCTTCATCTCTGAACAGAACACCATTTTATTGAGGATGGTGTTCCCACTCGAGCTCTTGCCTGCACCACATTTTCCAAGAAGCATGATCCTCAACGGCTCTGTCAACCCAACAAAAAGCATTTTTAAACACTATTCAGAGTTCATGAAAGTTGTTGTGCCCTTCATTCTGACTTCTGATATTATTATTGTTTATTTGTAGAAATTCGTAGCTTTCACATATTAGCCCAGACTGTTGCATCCCAGGGCACAAACAGTATGAACTTTTTTATTATGTTCTTACATTGTGGCAAATGCAAAGCATTTTGGATAGCATTTGTTGATGAATATAACAAAAAGAAAAGAAAAAAGAAAAGTAAAGTAATACACGGTATGTTGTCTCATGTTACCATTTGTGGTTTGTTGTGTTTTTATATGCCTGTTGAAATATTTTTTCTTATCTTACGTTTTCAAAAAATTGAATTTTGTATGATTAACCAAAATGATCCAGGCATTAATGATTCTTTTACTGCAGAAATTGCTATTACGAAATTTAACTACTAATTTCAGTCATGTTATACTGATATTTTTCTGGTTATTTTCCATAACTTGGTAGCTTTTTGGCAACAGATTCGCTACTGAGCAGAGATCCAAGAGACAACAGGCTCCAGGTGGCCAAGCCGAGACGTGTACGGCGAAAGTCAAAGTTCATTTAGAGAATAGAAAAGAGACTCAAAAAGTGACCTAAAACTATCAAGGTAAATATGTTACAAAATGTGAGAGCTTGAAAATTTTTAGTTATATATAACAACCAGCTGTACGTTCGTGCCCTATCCTCTCATATAAAAGGCATAAAGAGAACTCTTATTTACAGCTGTGATTAGAAGTTTATATTCACTCATCGTGGGCATGAATATCATGGTAATTTGGGGGCATTTAACTGTTTTTTTAATTGTTCTTTCTCCAAGGTGAAATGATTGTACAGCATACATATTTAAAGTTGAATTTCGTTTGGATTTTCTTGAATCTGCACAGGGTCAAAAGTTTACATACAGGGTCAAATATAAAGGTACATGCCTGCTAATCTTTTCTTAACAAGTTGCACCTCAACCAGAAACTTTTGGTAGTCATCAACAAGTATCAATAAGTATTCCGGCTGAATGTTTGACCGCTCTTCTTTTCAGAGCTGGTTATTAAATTTATTTGGTTTGTTGGCAAAGAACCGGGTTTTAAGCACAGTCTTGTTGTTGGCGACTGAAAGTCTCTGATTGAAGTGCAACTTGCTCAGAGTCATTTAACCAAATATCACTGAGTGTATGTATATATTTCAGTTTCTATGTATCCTTTTCACACAGGGTCAAATATTTAGGTATATAAGCAGGATGCAGATGCAGGCAAAGCAGACAAAAGTAAAACGACGCCTTTGTTCCAAAGATATGTACACTTTTCACCCTGTGTGGATTGGAGAAAATCCCAAAGAAAATCAGACTTGTACACCTAACTCTTTGTTTGTTTTTAGGTCATTAAAGATGTACAATCATTCCACCCTTGGAAATGAAGAGTCTCTTGGTTTTGTGATGTACAGTTAGATTTGCAATCAGTGATTGGTTTAGCTGTGATGTAGAGTGAGATGAGAAGAGGTAAAAGCAGTAAAAGCAGAACACAGCGGCAGACAACACAGACAAAAGTAAAGAGAAGCCTTTATTATAAAGATACAAAGACTCTAACGAGCAGATAGGTGGGAATAAGGAGCACGAGAAACGAGATGCAGACATTAAATGAACATTGCATCAACATTAGAGGCTAAAAGTGCACTTCTCAAAATCACTGTTTGCTAACTCAGTGTTTGTGTGTTAGTTAAACACACACACACACACACACACACACACACACACACACACACACACACACTTACAGGAAGAAGGCAGATAAAAATAGTCACTGCAATCTTGTTTTGTTTTTGTTTTTTAATGAAAGTACTGTAAAAAACATTATAAAAGTTCTGTGGTTTTGTTTCCCCACATTGGAAGCTTATATTTTAGAGAATGGCTTCAATCTTCAAACATCTGAAATAAGCCCGATAAACTGCAGTAGCCAACAGCTCAGCTAAGGCACCACTATGACGCACACTGCTCTCTTTTTCTTTCTACATGTGTCAGTTGAACAAAGGAAGACACGTGATTAAGAGCACGCTGTGACAGTAAGAAGGAAACGCCGTCCAACGACACCCACAGGGGCAAAAAAACATACAAAAAACTAAACAGAAAAACATTAAACTAAAAACTTTTAACTCAGCAGCATTTCCATATTTCATACTGACCCTGCTCCTGCTCACTTTCTGCTGGACCAGGTATGCTGTCAGCGGCCTGAGTGCTCATGGTGGACGAAGACAGAAGTATCACCAAAATTCAAAACTCAAAGTCTGTTAGGTGAAGCTTCTTTCATCACAACTTCCTCGGTGCTTTCTGTTTTAAACTGAGGGTGGGGCTCTACAGCCAAGTCACATACTGGCTGCACTACGAGAATACCGCATCCACCAAGTTACAGTCAAGTCCACATACGCTGAATAATTAGGTCAGCAGCGACAATCGGCCGCTCTGCAGGACATTATTATTTTTTCTACCTGTTTCGAGCCAAGACTATTTCAAATGTTTTAAATAAACCTCTGAACTTGGCACTCTACCTGCATCTTATAGAGAGTCACTGGATGGGACACACCTTTATGGTGTAAGGGGTTGATGATTTCTTGCATAACAGCTTAATGTGGAATAAAGTTATGATTTCAAATAGAATATCATTACTTTCATTTTGACTGAGAAGTAGACTGATTCGTTGGTATTTTATGGTGAGGCTGAGAAGCAATGCAACGAGGAAACAATTAAACTATTACATTTAAGGATACTGCGATTTTTATATCACTAAAACACACGTGTGTTAACACACGAACCGCCTAAAGTGTGTTAAGACAATTGCGCTTTAAAAGTTTGAGAAGCAATACAATGAACGGTGTCAGCGCGCCATCTAGTGGTCAGTATACTTTAATGCTTCATAAAACGTCCTGATCAGGGATAAAGCTTCGATAAATTCACCCCTTTAACAAAATGTAAAATGAAAGTATTTTAAAATGTGCGTATTTACTTTCAGCAATGAAAATTAATCAGCTACACTTACACCGGACCTATGTAGTATTTTGAGAGAACATCAAGTAAATGGTTCATTTTTCAGCTACGTTTCAATGAAATATTGTAGTTTTAACAGTAATACTTATCTGAACATTATACTCGTTATCCAAAATAATCCAAAGCCTGGCTCTCAGTCATTTATTCATTCATGAAGCTAAAACCTTTTTGTGATTAAAGATTCTTTATTAAATAAATTTTGGGGGATTTTCTTAGCCTTGATAATATTTTAATAGTTGAAAGTTTATTGCAACTTTTTAGTAGTTAATCAGTGTTTTATTCTTGCAATCTGGGGACAAAGTGTTCAAATGACCACAGCTTTAAGGTGCATATCCAAAGAATCTTTTTATTTGATGTCAGTGAAGCAAACTAACATATTTACAAAGCACAACAATTTAAAAGCACGGAACAATGACTCACCTTTGCGCTTGTCTGTTATTTAGTTAAGAGTTCATCAAATTCAAATTTATATTAAATTATGCTCATTAAAGTAGCGTTATAGTGCATGAGAGCTTCATAAGGAGGATCTCAGGTGGGGGAAAAACAACGTCAGGAGATTCTACTTTCCAGGCTTTCACTGTAGATTATTTCCGATCAGCCAGCCTCTGTAGGAGGGCGATGACTGTGTCCTGTTTGGAGGAGAGCAGCTCCAGGGCCGTGGCTATCCTTCCTAGGGACTCGGACATTCGCACCTCCCTCCTCTCGCGCCTCTTCTCTCTGGCTTCAACCCTGCGGCGAGCCACTCGATCGAGGTAGGCCTGCTCCTCCTGTCGCTTCAGAATCTCCTGGAACAGAGTGGAGCCGCCTTGCTCCGCTTTCGCCTTCTGGTTCTGTCCTTCAGTTCCAGACACAGTTGTTGTAGACAAAGAGGTGGCAGCAGAGGAAGTGAGGCAGGAGGACGTGAGGGGGAATGAAGAGGAGAGGCCGAGGAGATTCTGGCTTTGGGTGAGCGATGTTGTACTCAGGCGAAAAGGGATGACACCTGATGAGATGGATGGAGCTTTGCGGCTCGTGTAGCCCAGTGTGTTGAGGTCTGTGTTACTGGCGGAGATGAGGGAAGGGGATGTGGTGGCTGTTTCTGTAAAACAAGGCGAGGTGATAAAAGAAGGAGCCGGCACAATGGTGGCTGGGTGAATACTGGTAGTAACAATGTCACCATTGAGGACGATCAGGGGCTTGTGGTCTGGAGCATTAGCTGAGCTAATGGTCGCTGCAGTCACCGACGTACTGGCAGCGCTGCCAGCACTGGAGCCCAGACTTACTGAGTCCACACCACCAGCACCAGCACCAGCAACAGCAGCAAAGTCACTGCTAGGACGGATGATGGTGGACGTCGGCTGTGGGAGCTGCAGGGGCTTTGCAGCGATCTTAGCCAAAGGAGCAGGCAGTGTAGAAACCGTGCTGCCGCCTTTGTTTCGTTTGTTGTTGACGATCTGAGTGCCAATGGTGTCGCAGAGGGTGGCGTCCATCAACTAGAGTGGAACAAGACACACACAAAGATATGGAGAAAGTACACCAATGAATACATCAAACAGCATTGTAATCCATGTCTTACAAATACCAGTTAACAATGTAACCGTATGCTGTCTTAAACCTTGTTACTTTATGTTATAATCCTAGTTATTTCTGCTGTACTTCCTCACAGTTGTTCAGATTAAACATCCCTGTACAAGAAGAGTAAGGATTTGGGGGTGACAGGGTCATGGGCAGCCAAGGGGGACTGATCAGGCCGGGAACGAAAGCTGGGCCCATGTGGTCTGATCCAACAGATGAGCTACTGTAGCTCCAATTGCAAAAAAAAGTTAATACTAATTCTGATAGAAAGGTGTCAGAATACACAGTGCATCACAGTTTGTTGCATATGGGGCTGCGTGGCCACAGACCAGAAGGTGCCCTGGTCTGAGAGGTCTAGTGGAGCCCATGGTCAGGGATGTTTTGGCAGCAAAAGGGGAAAAACACAATATTAGGCAAGTGGTTATAATGTTATAGCTGGTGGTATATCGCCAACAGCAGAAGAATGCTTCTGATTTCTAGCCAGTAACCCTGAGTTTTGAATTTTGTAAGATAGACTAGGCCTGTACTCTACATCGACCACACCTTCCAAAATATATAAAGCAGCCGTTTCTTCTTTCTGCACAATTTTTATATATATATATAGACACACACACACACACACACACACACACATTATCCACAGATGCAGAGTGCAGCTGTTAAACTCTGAGTGGATGATGATTATTGGTGGCTGCGTTTGAGGTCAGTTACATTTGTCCTGAGGGGAAATTCACATTTCTACAACTGGAAATTTCAAGCGTCTCACTCTATAGTGCTAAAGCACTTGAAAAAGGAAAAGGAGAAAAGAAAGAGGGCTAAAAAATTTCATAGCAACTATGTCCAGCTGTGAGGTTTACTTAAATCAGTACTTAATGTCAGCAACTATTTTTTATCCCCAGGTTTGTCTTCCCGTTAGACTCACATCAAAGAACTCCCAAGACGTCTTAGCATGTCCCGTCTCCCGGCTGCGGTCTTTAACCCTCTTGTATGTCACAATGAGGTTGTTCCACTTGCGACGGATTTTCTCAACAGGCAGTATGTGCCCCTTGGAGGCCATCTCCTCTTGGACACTCTGGAAGAGCTGCGAGCGTTCCCGAGTCTCATAGAGACCCCAGCGACGTCCGACGGCCTCAATCAGACACAGAACGGCTTTGGAAGAGAAATCCGAGCCAGAGCAAAGCGTCTTCTCGGAAGGAGCAGGGGGCATTACTGAAGCTGGGGGAGAAAGAAAGCCACTTGTGGTGTCACTTCATATGTAAGATAAATGGGTTAAACTGGGGAAAATCTTATATGCATACAGTTGTTATCAAATGTTTAGATCCACTCATCATGGGCGGGAATATCCTGGTAATTCTGGAATTTTAATGATTTCTTTGAACTGCTTTTCCAGGGTAGACTTACTGCACAAGTTTGAATTTATTTTGGATTTTATCTAAAACATCTAAAACACACAGTCAGTAGTAAACATACAGGTGCAAATATATAAATATACTCAATTAATTCTTTTAATAAGTGAAAATTCTATAAAGCTTGAGAAAGCTATTAGTGACTGACTATAACTGGTAGTTTCCCTTTGCCGTCATGAAAAGGATTTGTTTGATAGCACTCACAGGTTTGAACAATACAAGACACTTATGTACAGATACCAAATACTGTGCATAAGTGTGAGTTATTTGGATGTGTCAGCACTTTGCTAAGGTCTGGAAAAAGACCCAAACTGTCAACCTCAAATGAGAGAAAAGTGGTCAGGATGTTTAGGAACAATCCAGGAACAACCAGTGCTCACACACCAGCATCACTGTCCACAGTGAAACGAGTTTCACATTGCCATGGACTGAGAGGGTGCCGACCAAGATAAAAGCATCTGGTCAAAAATCCACACCTTCAAGCTTATCTGAAATTTGCAGCTGCCCACATGGACAATCCAAATGTCTTCTGGAGAAAAGCTTCGTTGCCAGACGAGACAAAGATTGAGCCACAATCAGGTATGTTTGGAGGAGTAAAGGTGAGGCTTTGAAATCTAAGAGCCCTGTGCTAGCTGTCAAGCATAGTGCTGGTAGATTCTGACTCTGGGGCTGTTTTGCTACCAGGGGTAAATCAGGATTTGAGGTAAAACCTGAAAATAGAATCTCCAGTTCTGTCCAAGTTTGAACATACAGTTGAAACTTGGACCCAGTTGAATGTTCCAACTGGACAATGATCCCAGGCACACAGATAAACTGGTTTTGGAATAGATACAGTAGACAAACATTAAGCTTCTGGGATGACCTTCCCAAAGCCCCGACCTCAACCCTGCTGAACTTCTGTGGACAACACTTAGAAGCTGAGTCTGTGCCACGAAACCAACAGATTTAAATGAATTCTACCAATTCTGCAAAGAAGACTGGTCAAATATCCAGCCAGGATTATGTCAGAAGCTTGTTGATGGCTGGTCGAGGTGCAAGTTGCAAAGAGACATTAGTGGGGGTGTGTGTAAATATTTGAGCCCATATGTAATGTTTGATCCTGTGTAGGTTGATGAGTGGATGTAAACCTATGACCACAACTGTATTTGCAGATACAGAAAAACTGCATTTTCTGCATCTGTAATTCCTAGTGAGAGATTTTCAACACTTCTGTTTTCCCTCTTGTCGTTGGTTTGACGTGTGCGGGGGTTAGTTTCAACAGCCAAAGTCAGAATTTAGCAACATTTGATGAGCTATCAAACACCCCAACAGATGCCCATCAAATCTGATCAAAACACACACAATCCCAGTGATGCAGAAACTTTATTAATTGTGAAGGATAAGAACTGAATGGCTAAGACTTGAACCCTAGTTTTTGTGGACTTTTTCAGGTGCATGAAATAGGCACAAAATACATGGTGTATCAAAAAGAATCATCTGATTTCAGAAGGCTATATGTTTTTTTTAAACTATTAGACATAGAAGCTTCCAGTAAATTTTAAAATGCAAATGTAAAGTTATATACACAAAATTTACAATGTTGACAAGTGCTTAATATGCCCACCTCCAGACCAGCAGCCAATTTCAAAATGCTTTAATTCCACAATCATTCACCTAAAGAAACACGTAGTGGCTGCAGTGACTCCAGACATGCTCATGGGATGAGTTTGGCATATGCTGGGTATCCACGGGGGGACTTATTGAGCACTTGTGCACACTGTAAGTTTAGTTCAGCCATTACTTGCATAAAAGTATAGCCTTTTCTTTTCGATGCACCCTGTGTAATAGCATTTCTATGCAAATGATTAAAAAATGACATGTTTGAATTTTTAGGTTATTCAAATTCCTTTTAACAGTCATGAGATTTAATGTGTATATGTGCGGATACATCATATCATCATTTTATATGAATTATTAAAAGAGGTTAATGTACGCAAGTGTTGCCAGTTATTACTTCTGCCAGAAAGACTTCGGTCAGTCAGGTTATGTGTTTTGTTACATTCTTGCTGGTGCTCTCCTCTCACTTTGAATCTTACTTACCTGGAGCTATCTTCAGGTATGTTTTTCCATCCCCAGATGTGGTGAAGAAACGCTCTGTGCTAACAGGGTCTGATGACAGAGCAGATAAAAGCTACATAATCTACTGAAAAGCAACAGATTCTGAGTGGCCATTAAGAAAACAAAACAAAAAAGGAAGCAAATAAACGAGGCCGAATGGCCATAAATCATCTCAGGTGAGCACTCACACAGTAGTACAGGAGTAGTTGTCGTGGCAGCTTGCAGCTCTGTGTCAGCCAGCTCCTCTGCAGTCTGTTCCCCTCCTCCTCCTCTGCATGCGGTATCTCCGCAGGGCGCAGGCGACTCCTGCCTGCCCAAAAGCAGCGCAGATGCATTTTCATCCACCGCTTCAGTTTTCACATGCAGCGCTGCGACGTGGTTGCTGCCTCCTTGCAGATCTCCCTCCATGGCTGACACAGAAACAGAAAAAAAGGGGAAAGGAGCAGGAGCTGAAGGGAGAGAGCTTGTATTGTCTGCGCAGGCGTTGAATTGAGGAGAAAGTTTGGAGATCTCGGCTGTTAATCGATGATGCAGACTTCAGCGTGAAGTCGTGCAGCCAAAGTCATGACTGATTTAGCTGTGAGCGTGATGGACAAATGCCACCCCCTGCATGTTTTTCCGTGAGGGGCACGGAAATGGCTGCGCTGACCACCTCAGCTCAGCCGACGGATGCGCAGAGCGGCTGCGCAGCTCTCAGCAAGGATTTGCTGCTGGCAACCGTGATGGTGACGTCAGCTGACCGCACGTTTGGCACATGTTTAGTAACAAAAAACCAAAAAATAATTTTCAAAATAAGAAAAAAGAATCCGGATTTAGCTGTCAACGTGCCAACGTAGGGGCAAATTCTGCACGTTTTATTGCATTAATAATAATAAATATTAATAAATTAAAATAAATAATACTAAACGAGGTAAAAGAAAAAATGCATTTTATTCTTTT
The DNA here is from genome assembly GCF_057381845.1 of Rhamphochromis longiceps. Lineage (NCBI taxonomy): Eukaryota > Metazoa > Chordata > Actinopteri > Cichliformes > Cichlidae > Rhamphochromis > Rhamphochromis longiceps. The sequence goes on from NC_140560.1 coordinate 13,950,699, forward strand.
ATGTGTTATTTGTGGCATACACAAACAAACATTTTATTTAAAAAAAACCCCACGTTACAGATAACAGTAAAAATAAATTGAACTATAGTGACAATAGTCCTCTTTGGACCAACACATTCAGATTTTAATGGTATATAACATCAGTTATATGTGAAACAAAGTTAGGGCAAACAAATGAAACTGGGAGCAATATATACATATATATAATGATCATTTTAACTTGCCTTTTAAATAGGACTAGAGCTGTTTTTGGTTTCAGTGCACAAAACTGGAGAAAACATTATTACAATTCCCCTTTAGACATTTGTCTTTGTTTTCAGTGTGCATTTTGTATGTAAACAACATACACTACGGAACTACTTTATTTAATATTATACTGTAATGGGTTGTACTATGATGAGGATTATCCAATAATAGCTTTTCCATTAGTTGCCAGCACATGAACATAGAGTATACTGTATTTGACATTCATACTGTGTGCAAACACTGATATCTAGTTACATTTTGCTACAGTGCCATCGCTGTAACACCCGTTTTTGATTGTTTTCTCAGCTTTGAAGTGTTAAAAACTGTCACACTGGTTCGAAGTCACTGATCTTGGATGTTGAAAGCCTTCTTAAACTCGCTGTCAAATAACTCCCTCAGTTGGTTGCCGATGGCAAGGATTTCTGGATTTCCCTGAAAAAGAAAAACAGCGATTGTCATTATGTTATTTTCAAAACTTCTGTTCTGTTTAAAAAAGTTGTGTTTGTAATCCTACAGATGTGTCAATGCACCTTTAAGGACCTACAGTAATTGAGGGGAAAAAAAACAATGAGCAAACACTTGGCGGTCGTGGGAAGGAAGAACTCCCTTTTAACAGGAAGAGACTTCCAGCAGAACTGAGAATAAAAGACAGTAAGACAAAAGTTTTCTATTTGAGATCCACTGTGAAATTGCAGGTACCCATGAAATTGGTCAGACCAGGACCCCCAGGGACCCAAATGCAGAAGAAGCACTGCATGGAAGCAAAGGTGAAATAGATGGTAGTTGTTTTGATTATGCCTTGTAAAAGCTGAACAAGGCAATTTGACTAAACTTTGAATGGCAGTCAGAAGAAAGTGAAAGCTTAAAGTCCTGAAAACATTTAACAACACAACACACAGAGTCCCAAGTCCCAAAAGAGATACAGAATCACATTTTTTGTCACTGTAAGGTGTAATTGAAGTTTCCAAAACTTGCAGTGAATGTAATCTAATTCTTCTTTTTTACATGCAGATGCAAACCTTTTAAAACCATATAAAAAATAAAAACAAGCACTTAATAGACTATTGAGAGCACTGAATGCCATTATCACACTTTCACTAAGAGTTTCTTACCCGGTTGAATGTCGCACAGTTGGCAAAAATAAGCTGGACATCAGAAACAAACTCGCCGACAGTTTGATACTGTTTCTGCTGGAGTTTCTCTGTTACTTTGCCCAGCCACATCGGACTCTTGATAGAAGTGCTGTAGTTTGCCAGCTGTGGGTGAAAGCAGACATCCAGAAAACCAGAGTATTCTAGTCAGAGTTTTACACATATAGTGCTGTGAAAAAGTATTCGCCCCCTTCCTGACTTCTTAGCTTTTTGCAAACTTGGTACACTTACATGCTTTACATCAAAGCTAATTTTAATTTTAGGAAAAGAAAATACAAAATGTTGTTTTTAAACACAGAATTCAGGTTCACTACTGTTCCAAATTTTCAATTTGTGGATAATAATTCTCACAATGGTTTGCTTGAGTCCCAAAGCTTTAAAATTGCTTTGTAACACAGACTGATCAATGTCGATGACTTTGTTTCTCATCCGTTTCTTTAGATCGTAGGATGTTTTGCTTTTTGAGATCATTTTTCCTACTTTTCTCTTTCAGACAAGTTCCATGTAAGTGATTTCTTGATTCAACAGGTCTACCAGCAATTAGTCCTTGGTGCTGCCAGTGAAGCTGAACTGGCTAGTTACCGATTTAACAAGGGAGAGCGGTTACTTTTCACACAGGGCCAGGTAGGTTTGGATTGCTTGTTTGCCTTAATAAATGAAATCATCATTTAAAATCTGCATTTTGCGTTTACTGAGCTTATTGTTGTCTAATATGAAACTCTAACTGATGATCTGAAGTGTGACCAATATGCAAAGGCTAAGATAGCTCACGTTTTCAGTGCACTGCACTTTATTTTCTATGAATGTTTTAAAACTTGATTCTAATGAATAAAAATTGCTTGCTTAAAAAATACTTACATAGCCCATTGGGTCTGGAGAAAACATTTGCTCCTCGTCAGCACTGCGCAGACTCAGGAGGAGATACTGGCATTGCTGTTGATGAAACAACAGAGGGGCAGGTCACAGCAATGTCACAGGGAGACGGGTAGTTAGATGGTTACATGGACAAAGTTGTAGACAGAGAAAATTCTCACCATCATGTGTTGAGATATTTGCTGAGACATCACTGCGTTCACGTCCAGCTGGTCAAGGCAAACGTGATTGGCTCTAAAAACGCAGAATGTGCACAACCAGGGGCTGTCGTCGCTGCACACACATACACACACAGATATATATCAGTCTTAAAAATATAAACCCTTTTGATTGTTGTTTCAATCAGCTATATCCTTTTTATTTTTATTATACTGACAGCTGAATGTCTTAGCTTCATGTTATCACATAAAACAGGTACATTTTAAAAAAGCAGAACGTATGCCAGGATCATATACAGTAGTGTGTAATTCAATACAATATACATGGATAATAGCAGCACAAATGTTGTTTTAGTAGAAACTGTCCACCTGACTTCAGCTAGTACCAGTTTTAATGTGAAGGTGAAAAACATTAAAACAAAAATCAAAGGAAATGATGTTAAAATTTAACGCTGAGCAAGAATTTAGTTTACAGAACTAGAAGATCTGGAGTAACACTCCACTTATTTGGACTCATGGTACAGGTCAATTTGCAAATGTCCTGTTTTGTTATCTACCAGGTCCAGAAGGAAATATCCTTAGCTCCTTCACTCTCTTTGCCAGCTGGCACCTAACTTTGTCTTTTCATCATAAGACTGTCAGTTTGTTTGGGAAAAAGTACTTCTACTTAAACGACGGAAAAACAATTAAGCAAGTGTGCTATTTTACACTTGCTTAATTGTTAAGAAGTTCACAGACAGCACTGTGCAAAAGTCTTCAGCCACCCCTCATTTAAAAAAAATATTTTTCTGGGAAATAAAGGGAAATAGGGCACGGTGGTTAGCACTGTTGCCGCACAGCAAGAAGGTCCTGAGTTCAATTCCACCATCAGGCCGGAGTCTTTCTGTGTGGAGTTTGCATGTTCTCCCCGCGTGGGATCACTCCGGGTACTCCGGCTTCCTCCCACCGTCCAAAGACATGCAGCTTGTGGGGATAGGTTAATTGGATAATCCAAATTGCCACTAGGTGTGAATGTGAGTGTGAATGGTTGTCTGTCCCTGTGTGTTGGCCCTGCGACAGACTGGCGACCTGTCCAGGGTGTACCCCACCTCTTGCCCTATGACAGCTGGGATAGTCTCCAGCACCCTCTGCGACCCTGAAAAGGATAAGCGGAAGCGAATGGATGGATGGATGGATAAAGGGAAACAGATGCAGAGATTTGGAGAATAATTTTTGACTGTCTTTAATTCGGTTTTCTGTCAAGCTGATCACACACTGCTTCACTAATGTTGAAGTCCGAGCTCTGGGGAGGCCAAGACTGTGTGTGGTGGTTTTGTTTTGTTTTTTATTCAGGTATGCTTTTACTGCATTGGCAGTGTGTTTGTGATCACTGTCATGCTGAAAAATTATGCTGCTCCTGATGAGATGCTTTCCAGATTCCATCTGACCGTACTTTTTTGTGTTTATAATTCCTCATTTTCACAAGACTCCCAGCACCACTGGATGAACTGCATCCCCAGAGCCTCCACCATGTTTTACATTTAGCTGTAGATGTTCAGTGTTGGACCCTCTCATCCTCCTCCATAAATAAGACAACGATTTGGACCAAAAATATCAATGACATTATTATATAAGACCTTTTGCCACTAAATTTCAATCCAGTTCTTGTGTAAACTGGCATACCTCAGCCTTTCCCCCCATTTTCCCTTTGTTTAGTGTGGATTCTTCAGTAAACCTGGAAAACTGTTGCTCCAGGCCAATTTAAAATATTACAAGAAAGTCTGGTTCATTGAAAGAAAATCATACAGAAATGAGAAGTGGCTCGAGACTTTTGCACAGAGCTGTAGGGATATTCATTAGTGCTGCTTTAAAATGCTGAGTTCAGTTCAGTTGCAGGACTGTATAATGGGAGCATTTCTTTCACCCTGTTAAAGCTGATTAGGTTTCTTTCCTGCCAATGCATACGACAAATTCATGCAGGTTTAAAATATAAGAGACTCAAACAAAACATACAAAAGGACAAAAGAGAAACAGCTGATTTGAAAAATATTTTTTAAATGGCTGCTCTCCCAGTAAGGCTCACTTCAGAATGATGTCGTCCACATGTGGCAGGTGGCATTTCTGGTGGAAGGATCGTGGGCATTCATCGCACACTACCAGCTCTTGGTCTTCTTCTTCGTTTTTACAGATGCAACAGTTGTCATCGTTTTTCTCATTCTCCTGGCAACACAGACAATAAATCACAGAAAATCTGTTTGTACACAAAACTGCTCCAAAGCGCCTTTCAGACCCAGGAGATGTAAAATTGCTGACTTCATCAAACGGTAACTTATAACTGCCATCTATAAATTAAGAACACAGCACCGCCACAGCACACATTCACAATAGGTAATCGGCCATGCATGAGGCCATGTTATTACTGTTACTTTTGAGAGGCCACATCTCACGTGTGGTTACAGTAATGCATAATCATAAACACTTTAGTAGATTTCAGCCCGTAGGTGAGACCAGACTTTTACTTATAGCTAAATGAAATAGCTTAAGTACTGTAATGGAGAGTGACGGCTTCATAACAAATTATTTTTCATCTGCGTAGTGACAGTGTAACTGCAGATCTATCTGAAGTGAAGATGAGACTCACTGTCTTTTACTTTTTTATTAATCCTGTAGAATTTAATCCACCTCTGCTGTGCCTTGTTGGTAAATGAGCTCTCTTTCTTTGGAAGCACTCATGGATTGATCTGTAGGTATATAAAAACTCAGAGGAAGGGACTACTGCAATCGGCTGCATCAAGCTTCAGCTCCTATTAAAGTTTTGTCAAAACCAGGATTAGGCTGAATCCATTATTGGTCAGACTCATTAATCTGACCTGTCACAGATTTTTCGTTTAATGCGGTAAAGGCTTTGCCACGTAAAGTCCATTTTTAAGGCCCTTCAGTGTCTGATGGATGTGAAATTGCACAGCAGAGTGAATAATGAAAAATCCAAAGGCATTTTGGAGATGTCCGCGTGCTCCTCTGGTCAGCGTTGGTGCGGAAATGTAGAAAGGTCTTAATTTTTAGACTTTAATCCATTTGCAAGCATTTTTTTACAAAGTTGTGCTCTGTTAAAAGCAACAAGTAAATGTCTGGTCTGACCCACTGAATGTACAGTAAAGTGACCGAGGGCAGAGAATATCCATTAAGTTGCTGTCAGAAAGAGAAGGAGTCCCACTCCTGTATGTGATGTTAGGCTACAAATACAACTAAACTCTAAATTGGGGTTGGAATCGCATATTTCTGCACCAGAACAAGATAACTGAGAGAGGAAAAAAGTTTCTTGTTTGTCGAATTATACTACAGATTTAGAGAGACAGATTTTGTACTATTTAGAAAAAACAGCATTGTGCAAGAAAGTATTTTTCAAACCAGTGTAGCATGAGGAAATGCCACTTGTCTGAAACTTACCAGGTCTTCAGGATCTGGTTTACACAGAGGGCAAGGACACAGAAGGTAATGAATCTCCAAGATCTTTGCCTGAAAGAGACAAAGTAACAATGTATTCATTTTTCAATCATAAGTTCTCACTTTTGGTTTAACAAAGCTTGTAACGCTCATATTGACTAAAGTTGCTCTTGGGTTTACAGGTGAGACACAGTTTCATGCAAAAAAAATTGTTAAGTCCTGTAATTTTTTGGGCACGAGTGGCAACTTCAAAATTATAATTCAAAAAGATCCTACAAAACCAAACTGGCACTGACCCAATTCATTTTTCCTGAATTAGCCCCTAATTGTCTTTATATTCTTTATTATTTGTTCATTGTGGAGCATAGTTTGCTAGTTCACCTTACATGCATTAATGTAATAACGTGGTTAGCCTACTCAACGTAAATTAGCTACTCACGCAGAGAAGAACGGCTGCTGCTGCCTTCATCATCCGTCATCATTTCTGCTACACTGGCAGGGCTAGGGGCCAGGACTCTCCTCTTCGTGTTTTTGGGGGATGTTGCATAACAGGCAACCCACCCGCAGTAGATGTGCTCGGTGTGAGGTCTCGCAGCAAGCTATCAAATACGGCGCATTTCTGGGCTTTTAAAAAAAACGCTATGCGTCGCCAGGTGTTTCATCGGATTTGAGGTGTTACCTCCTTTGACAGTATCACAGTATCAGCTTAAAGCACTTGTTGCAGGCTGCTGAGTTTGCATATTTTGCTATGAAGTACAGCCAGACTTTTGACCGCTTCGCCTTGGACATTTTTAATCTGTAGCTCTGCTCTAACAGAACGTACGTACCTGGCCCCGCCTACTATCCTCGGAAACGTAAAATGATTGGCTAGAATCTAAAGTGTATCACAGCTCAGGAAAAAAAAGCACCGAAATAAAGCACCGAAATGTGCGCTGCTTTTCGGTCTGGTTACTACCGTTTATGTCAGAACCGGTGCCATCATGGCACCGGACACCGGTACCCATCCCTACATTTGGATATATATTTTTACCATATTAGCTGCTTGAAGATTGATGACCGCAAATAAATATGAGTCAAAATGTAAAGATTGTAATCTTGAAGTGTAATTTTCCTCCCTCATTCTCACAGAGTACCTCACAAAAGTACCCAAAGGCGTAGAGATAAGTTGCGGTGAACTAGGAACCTGCAGTGTAAACACACCTCCATGAGAGCACTCAGAGGTTTTCCATCCCATCTGATGTCTTTCTTCCAGGAAACATTTGTCGGACCAGATTCCTTACAAAAGTCCACTGGGGTCATCCAGCTTGTCTCAGTACGAATACTCTTGCCAAGTGTCCCTAGAGGGAGAAAAACATTTTGAGAAGAAAGTTCCTACAGCTTAACTAAAATCTTGTACGGAAGCCCCAAATGCAATTTCATTGTTCTCTGACAATGACAATAAATAAATAAATACCAAATACTAAATCTTTCCATTTAATTCAATTCAAAGTAGCATTTAGCAGCACCTGGATGCTACTTATCCTCTTAATTCCAATGGATGTAATCAGAGTGTACTTTGTTTTTTTAAAGAACTGTTTAAACTTTTTCAAATGACTGTATCTGTATCACAGTACATTCTTTTTTTAAGATACCTGATGCAAAACGTTTTTTGTGTAACGTCCCAGCTAAACCACCACATGTAACTTTGAACACTTTGGTGTTGGAAAGACCAGCCTCTGGCTGCTGCACCGTCTGCTCTTCTGCCTCTTCTTCATCTAAAACAGACACGTTATGAAGATAATATGTAACACAACCATGCGTATCTAAAAGAGCTTCCATCATAAATATTACACTGTAGAAACCAGCACCTGTGGTGGGTTCATCACTTGATGAATCCTGGTCTTCCTCGTCATCTTCTTCTTTCTCCGACTCTAAAAAAGAGGATTTTATCCATGAAAACAAGCGGGAAAGAAGCTTGCCTTGCCTGTGCATGTTTGTCTTACACATGTATATTTTAAATTCAGAGTTTTATGAATATAAATATGTGCACGATATTAATAGAATGCCAGAAAAGATTTTAGTGACAATCATTATGCTCAGAGAGAAACTAGAATCACTGCCTCGCAGCTGTATGCCTTCACCCATTAATATTCTTGTTTTTCATTTTGGATCTTAATGGTAGCTGTTCCTCATCCAAGTTGAGGGTCTAAGGAGAAACAATGTTGTTTTCTGTACAGATTGGAAGCTCCTTGAGGCAAATTTCAGTTTTCTGAGATACAAAAATAAAATTGTTTTGACTTCAGTTCGTTGGGCTTTTCCAGTTCTGCTCTGTTTCTATTATACTGGAGCATAAAGGGGGGGAGGGTTATAAATGTCTGCAGTGCCTGCCTGCCTGCCTCAATTGATGCCATTAGTTTTAAATGCTTTAATATTTAATGTGAGATAACAGAAGCTCTTGTAGCAGCCAGTGGGAAAGTGGGCTTATATGCTGTTAAGAACACTCACGTTTGATAAAAATCGGTGTTTTTGCAGTAATAGAACAAACCTGTGGTTGCTTCTTCGAGTGAGAACAATCTTTTCTTGGCCTAGCAGCAAAAAAAGAAGCACGTGGCTTAGATTAGAAAAAAATAAAACAAACTAATTTACTTCTGAGTAAGAAATACCCTACCAGTCAAAATCTGGACACACAATTTTCATGTAATGGTTTTTCTTTACTTTTACTACTTTCTACATCATAGATACAAACTGAAGACATCAAATATATGAACCAAGATCAATGGGATTATGTAGCAAAGAAAAAAAAGATATATAACTCTAAATATGATTTCTATTTTAGATTCCTCAAAGTAGCCACCCTTTGCTTTGTTGACAGGATTGCAAACCTTTGGCCTTCTCTCAATGAGCTTCATGATCGAATCACCTGAAATGGTTTTCATTTCACAGGTGTGACTTGTCAGGGTTCATTTGTGGATCAGTTGTGTTGTGCAGAAGTCAGGTTGGTACATAGCTGACAGCCCTCTTTGACAACTGTTAGAATTGATATTATGGCAGTGTCCCCAAAAGCAGTCACAAAAACCATCAAGTGCTACGATGAAAGTTGCTCACATGAGGACCGCCGCAGGAAAGGATGCCCAAGAGTCACCTCTGCTGCTGAGGATAAATTCATCCGAGTCACCAGCATCACAAATTAGAGCGCAGATTAATGCCACACAGAGTTCCAGTAGCAGAGACATCTCTACATCAGCTGTTCAGAGACTGCATTAATCAGGCCTTTATGGTCAAATAGCTGCTAAGAAACCACTACTGAGGAAAATCAACAAGCAGAAGAGATTGTTTGGGCCAAGAAACACAAGGAGTGGACATTAACCAGTGGAAATCTGTGCTTTGGTCCGATGAGTCCAATTTTGGGATCTTTGATTCCACCCGCCATGTCTTTGTGCGATGCAGAAAAGGTGAACGGATGGTCTCTACATGCATGGTTCCCACCTTGAAACATGGAGGAGGTGTGATGGTGTGGGGGGGCTTTGCTGGTGACGCTGTTGAGGATTTATTCAAAATTTAAGACACACTGAACCCGCATAGCTGCTACAGCATCATACAGCGACATGCCATCCCATCTGGTTTGCGTTTAGTTGGACCATAACTTTTTCTTTAACTGGACAATGACCCCAAACACACCTCCAGGATGTGTAAGGGCAATTTGACAAGAATGATGGAGTGCTGCACCAGACGGCCTGGTCTCCACAGTCACCTGACCTAAACCCAATCCAGATGGTTTGGGATGAGATGGAGCGCAGAGTGAAGGCAAAAGGGCCAACAAGCACTCAGCATCTCTGGGAACTCCTTCAAGACTGTTGGAAGACCATTTCAGGTGACGACCTCATGAAGCTCATAGAGAGAATGCCAAGAGTGTGCAAAGCACAAAGATTAAAATAAATTATAAAACAAGCTTTGAGTAATTTCACACTTTTTTGTTTACTACATAATTTCACGTGTTCATTCATAGTTTTCATGCCTTCAGTGAGAATCTGCAATGTAAATAGTCATGAAAATAAAGAAAAACATTAAATGAGAACGTGTGTTCAAACTTTTGAGTGGTAGTATATACATCTGTTTTTACTTTTTTATTTCCTCCTTTGTAGGCCACTGTTTTCAGGTGACCCTCCTGTGAAAAATGACAAAAACAAAATAAGTGAAATTCACACTGGAAACTGCTGGAACATTGATCAAATAAGTTCAGATTTTCTTTTTGACAAACCTTTATAAGCTTTCCCAGCGGCGTCCCCCCACATCGAATGCTCAGCTTCCAGTTCTTGCAGCTCTGCTTTCCTGCAAACCTCTCAAACTCACCTGGAGCAAACCACTGCTTATTAGCCAGAATGCACTTCTCTCCTAAGAGATGCAGAGGAGGAGGAATTCAAAGAAATGTTTTACACACGCAGAGTTTAAATCTCAGTCATAAATGAACTCTTGTTATCTCCCAACTGCCGCTTTTTCTAGCTTGTACATTTTTCTATTATTTCACAGCTGTTGAACAAAGAACATGCAGCTGCAGTAGACTGCAATGCAACAATGAAAAGACTTTGCTTATCTGACCTTTAGCCAGTTTGTCACGTTGTAGCGTTCCCGACATCTGTCCGCACGTCACAGGCAGCTGGGACTTGTAGAGGGGCCAGGTCCAAATTTCACCCTTCTCTCCCTTCTTCATGGGAGGAGCTGAGAAATACAAAATGTTATAAATGCCGATTCAAACATGCTGCAGTGTAGTCAATATACATGTTGTGGCTTTGGAAAAGACATGACCACATTCCCTCAGACATCTTGCAGTGAACGCTGCAGGTGTAGAAGCAAGAAGGGCTGTGGCTATGCTCCAGTTTTATAGAACTGAGTGAGGCCTGTATCCATCTTGGCAGGGAGTCAAACATGTTCCGGTTCATACTGACCACTTGGGAGGTACCTTTCCACGGATTCAGGAGAATGATTGGAAGAACCAGAGTTCCTTTTTTGAAGTTGGTCAACTGAAGGTTAATGTAGAGCTTGATTATTGTGGTATTCTCCACCTGCTATAACACTATTTACTCAGATGGAGTAGAGGAGCTGTAATGGTGTAACTTTGTACAAAACATCAGAGAAGAGACAATTCCACTTCCAACATAAAGAGAAAGTAATGAACATATGACAACTCTATGCAGTCCTGTGAATAACTCGAGCCCACAGTTCATTGAGGTTTGCGGACATTTGTTTATGCACAGCTGTCTTAATTTCCCACCACACCAACATTTCAATCACGTTGAGGTCTGGACTTTGACCAGTCCGTCGCAACACCTTCATGCTCTGCTAGTTTAGCCATTCTGTTGTATATTTGCTGCTGTGGTTGGGATCATTGTCATATTGCATGACCCAGTTTCAGCCAAGCTTTAACTGTCAGACAGATGGTCTCACATTTGACTCGAGGACACTTTGGTATACGAAGGAGTTCATGGTCGACTCAATAATGGCAAAGTCCAGGCCCAGGTCCACCAAATGATCATCCCTTCACCACATACCAACTGTGATTGACAGCTGAGGTGAGTTTTGGTTTTCTCTAAATGTGCATTATGGTCAAACATCTCCATTTGGTCTGATTTGTCCAAATGACATTGTTCCAGAAGTCATGTATTTGTAACCTTTCGAACCTAAGTCATGTTGCCATGTTCTTTTTCAAGAGAAGAGGCTTTGTTTTTGGTTGGGTCTAGCCTGGGGTAGAACCAGGGTACTTTACCCCAGTGAGAGCTGCTAAAGGTTAGAGGATGAGAGATGTCTTTTTAACTGTATAACTCCTGTTGGCATATAGTCACGCTGAGAACAGTAAAGCATAAGTGAGGAGTAACTTACTGAAACATATTTTCTTGGACTTCTTCTGAGCCGAGGTAGACAGGCCTGATGGGCCAGGCTGCTCATCCTCATCACATATGCTCTTGCTATACTTCCTCTTCTTTTTCACTGAGTTTTCTTTCCTCACCTCTTCTTCTGAATGTTCAGTTTTTTCCTTTTCACCGTTGTCTTCCGTTTCAACTTTCTCAGGCAATTGTGTGTCAAAATGGTAAGACCCTGAAATTACATTGAAGTCCAAGAACATAATAAATATCTAATAGAGGCCAAACAACTTCTACAGGTCAATTTCAAAGTCTCAGTACATAGCATGCCCACTTGCTAACAAGGTTTTATATAGTCTAAATTACAACATATTAGCTGTTACAAGATGAGTCTTCACATAGACAGAGGTTCTCTTTGACTGGTTACAAGCCTATCAAATTATTTTTAGTCCTGCAAAGGCATTAATGCCACCACAAAACTCTCATCTTAAAGTAGATGACATATTATTCCTTTCAGATTTCTTTGGCCAATTCTTTGCTTTATCAATTAACTTGTCAGAGACACAAACATACTTATTATAAAGTCATTAAGAGCATCATGAAATAGAAATATCTTACCGTCCATGAGGCTTTTGCGCAGCATTTGCAGTTTGGGGTTGTGGCTCAGGACAGTTTCCTTGAAGGCACACTTCCAGAACAGTTTGATGTGCTCTGACTTTTTTTCCTCGAACCAGTCCAGGATATCATAAAGGCCCTTCTCTTTTTTCTTCATTCGACTCACCTTCTGCACACACAGTATCGAGAAAATTATTATTGAGCTGTTTAGCCTAGGATTCAGTAAGTAAATACCAACATACTGTCGTTTTCACAAAGTGTCTATGATAGTAGATTTAGAAAAAACTGCCCCTATGAAAAAAGTATGATGTTTATGTTTGCCACTCCAATAATGGTGATTGGATTGATTATATGTGATTATTTAGGAGAGGGCGTTTCCTTCTCTGAATAAGCTGCTGTTTTTTGCGTCACAATGGGGACCTATATTTACGTAAGGTGGAGTACTGTGCAAAAATCGTGACCCACCTTTCATTACTTTATATTTTATTTCCAAGGAGACAGTCTTTTTTGTTTTTTTTAACCGGCCTTGATCAATAGTTTCAAAAATTATAAAGTTTTACTTTGGACATTGCCTCCTTTCTTGCCAATTTTCATTCCAGTCCTTGCATCTGACCTTTTTCAGAGGAATGCTTTTATTATTTGTTAAGCCACTTAACACTGACCCATGAATCATTCAAGCATAAAAAAAATCCACCTAACTCAAGGGATGAAGCAGAGTTATGTCTGTACACAACAGAAAACTTAGCAAAGAACTCATTTTAAATTGTGCTGTGCAATATGTCCTTAAAAGATTTGACAAAACTGACCAAGTGGAAGAAAATTAAGGAAGCAGTAGGTCTAAAGAACTATCTACAGCAGATGAACCTGAAAAACTGTAGTTTGGAAAAAACATTTCAGTTAGTGGTGTTTGCAATCTTGCCAAAATTGATGGAGTTACTATGGCTTCATTTTTCAGGATGATAATGATCCCGAACACACTGTCAGTGCAGTAAAAGCGTACCTGGATAGAAAAACACACAGTGGAACACTGTTAGTCGTGGATTGGCCTCCCCAGACCCTGGACGTCAATATTATTGATCATCTTGACCGTTATACTCGGTGTATTTCCTTTTATGTTTGCACATTCAAATAAATCTACAAACTTATTTCCCATTTTCTCCGCAAAATTTGGAAAAACGACGCGTGACTTAAGACTTTTCCAGACTACAGATTTTATTTCATTTTAATCTGTTTTTAATAACTGGCTCTGGTTGTGAAAATGCCTTCTTTTTTAGTAAATAGCAGTGTGAGTTACAGGCGAATGTCAATTCGCAGTGTCTTGATGATCCGGTAAGTAAATCCCAAAAAGTTGATTCTGTTCATTCCGTGTTGCTAGTCTCAGTCAGGCAAAGGTAGGCTAAGGCTGAGAAAACCTGCAGTCAGCTGAGACTGAAGAAGTTCAGATAAACAGAATCAGCTTTTTGGGGTCAGTTCGCCGTATTTCCCTTGTTTGAAATCGACGCTTCATGTGTACCAACAACTCTGACGTAATCATGTATCACTTCCGCTGTTCACTTCCCGCTCTCTCATTAACGTCCTATTCAAATAGCACTCGCCTGAAATGACTGTAACGAGGTTGATAACAAATGCGTAACCTTTCCACTTGAGCTCCTCACCTTGAAACGGTCTTCCGAGATCAGGTTGTAATCCTTGAGCTTGCAGAGGAAGATGACCGGGCTTTCCATGCAAGAAATTTCTGTTTTATTGCAGTGTAAAAAGCGCAGCATTTCCTCCAACTCCAGGAAATCCAGCGGATCCATCGATGGTCTGTTCTCCCTACTCTTCTACAAAACTGTGCCAGTTCCCAAGAGATCGCACTCACTTATCACCCCGATGTGATATTAGAGCTGCAGCACAGAAATAAAGCGCTGCATTCGTGGACCTTGTGCCGTTTAACAGGTAACAATAAACTCCTCACAGGTCTCGTCACCCTGCTCCACCGTTTACATGCGCGCACAGTGAAACTCAATCCAAGTTTATGTAAAACAAAAAATCACAATGTTGAGTAGATGCAGACATAAGCGGAAGTTTTCCCTCTACGGGTCAAAGTGTATGATCTGGGAAATACTGGTTTCTCGGTTCCTCCTCTCAGTGACGTTTGGAAAGTGAAACCTTTTTCTAGCGCTCTTCTGTCGGCTCACCAAAAACTGCAGACCGTGCGCATTTCTGAGATTTATTATCCCCCCTTTAAATTATAGCCATGCTTATTTTTAAAGTAGACCCGAGACTAACAGTCTGTGGGCGAAACAAATCAAACTCATTCCTGAGCGTCTGACACGAAGAGACAAAAGGGGGATTCATTAAGGTCGCCCACAGTGAGTAATAGTGCGAAATTCAACAGCCTCTTTGATAAAACAATGAGCATTCATGTCGTGGTTGGAAACAGCTCGGCCCAAATATTTTCAGTGCTTTCTGCGCTATGCGCGCTCCCGCTTGGGGCATTATTTCAGCAGGGAGACAGAAATGAGTATAACGTCATAGAGATATGTCACATTTTTTCTTTTCCAGTAACAACAACATAAAATAAATCAATAATTTCATAGTTGGTTTGTATTTGTATATGAAAATAATTCCTGCATGTATAACTTTAGTTTTTGTGATTATTGATACACAAGCACTTCAAAGAATAACGTTTTTTGTTTTGTTTTGTTTTGTTTTTTTGTCAAGTGAGTCAACACGAGAAAACGAGTACAAGCTGGTTGATAATCCCTTTGGAGATATAGGAACAGGTTTTCACAGTGCTTGGACAAAGCTAACCACAGCATGACCACAGCACTCAGCTCTATTTGTTTATGAAGTAATTCAAGTCTTTTAGTTTTGTAAATATTTCTGCCTAATGAGATAAACGCCAGCTTATCAATAGCAGGCACTGATTGAATTAATGTTTTTATTTTTTCACAGCCTGGTGGCACGGTGGTTAGCACTGTTGCCGCACAGCAAGAACAAGAAGGTCCTGAGTTCAATTCCACCATCAGGCTGGGGTCTTTCTGTGTGGAGTTTGCATGTTCTCCCCGTGTTTGCGTGGGTTCCCTCCGGGTACTCCGGCTTCCTCCCACTGTCCAAAGACATGCAACTTGTGGGGATAGGTTAATTGGATAATCCAAATTCAAATTTTATTTGTCACACACACACAACCATACACAGTATGACATGGGGGTGAAATGCTTGTAGCTGTACAATGCCCGACCATTAAATGACAGAAGAAAAGTTTTACAATATTTACAATTTACAGTTTACTAAAAAAATTTACAAATTAACTTAGGAATTTACAGTAAAGAATGTGCAAATAGCAGAAGAGATTATAAAGATAAGGATTATAAATTATAGGATTATAGGAAATGTGTGGTGGTGCGTGTGGTGACGTGTGTGAGAGTCCAGTCTTATAGTGACGTGTTGGTAGAGTCCAGTCCTACACCTGGTTCAGGCCCCGAATAGCTTGGGGGAAGAAGCTCCTCCTCATTCTCTCTGTTTTGGCCAACAGTGAGAAGAGTCCATTGTTGCGATGGGAGAGGTCCATCATAATCTTCCTAGCTTTGGACTTGCACCGCTTGGTGTAGATGGACAGCAGGTCAGGGAGCTCTGATTGAATGATGCGTTCGGCCGAGCGCACCACCCTTTGCAGATCTCGTCTGTCCTGCTTGGTGCTGTTCCCAAACCAGGTGCAGATGTTTGCCGTCAGGACGCTCTCGATGGTGCAGGAGTAGAAGTTCTTGAGCACCTTCAGTGGCAGATGGAAGTCTCTAAGTCTTCTGAGGAAGAAGAGACGCTGACGGGCTTTCTTAACCAGGGTGTTGATGTGACAGGACCTTGTCACTAGGTGTGAATGTGCGAGTGAATGTGAGTGCGAATGGTTGTCTGTCCCTGTGTGTTGGCCCTGCGACAGACTGGTGACCTGTCCAGGGTGTACCCTGCCTCTTGCCCTATGACAGCTGGGATAGGCTCCCGCGACCCTGAAAATGGGAAGCGGAAGCGAATGGATGGATGGATTTTTTCACGGTGTGGTTGGCGTTTTGATTAAGAATACATGTCCTCTTTCATACTGATGCTTTTTAGGGGTTTTAATTTATATGTCTGGTGTTTGTTCCCTAGAGTGTCGACCATCTGCTCTTGTACCTCATGATAAACTCTCTGTCACACCTCTCCATGTTGTCACCTTTTGTCATTGTCTTCATAAACACCTACATGCGAACCACTGCATACCTTCCCAGACTCACTTATTGTGTCGCCCAAAGCAAACATACAAATATCCGTATGTGCAGGTCATTTACTTTTTATGTTGATGTCATAACAAGAAAATAGATGAGATACTAATTATGCTATAGTCTATAGTGTGTTCCTCTTGAGCGACATTGCACATGTGTCTGTAATATTCAATCTAACTCATTTGCAAAGTTGAAATAAATAATTTGATGAAAAATATGACATTAATAATCTAAACAGAGATTTAGAGATCAGCTGTAACGTACACTCAACCATAGAATACAGGCCTAATATTAATATTCGGCTATGCAAACACTTTTAACACCAAACGGTTAAAATAAAAATATAACTCACATGTGCACTAAATGCACAGAGGCTAAAGGAGCAGTTTCATTATGTTTGAGAGTGCAGAGCAATGAAGAGATCACAGCGATGCTAGAAAATGATTTCAAAAGAAATTCCATAGAACTCCAAAGTTATTGGTTCTTATATCCAGAAAAACTTAATTGCGTGTAATAAAAATAAGCAAACATTATTATTCCTCATTACTTAAGCATTGTTTTGGGAGGGGAAAACACCCCATTGGATAGAAAGTTGTACGCTGGAGAAGAAAAATGGTGTCAGACCTTAAAGAATGAATAGTGTCTACAATGAGATGGTTTGAGGACTCCTTTATTTAAAACTTTGTAAAAGACATAGATATTTTAAAAAAAAAACTTTAAGTAAACATCAAGTGTGTAGTTTGCTGCATGTTTTGTTTTGTTTTTTTCATGTAAATTTGAACATTTTGATTTGTGTATTTGTATTTTTGCATATGTTTGTTGGTTTGATGTTTTGTTGTAGTTTGTCAAAAATATGAAAAAGAGTATTGGTAAGGTAACAGTGGGACAATAATCTATATGTCAGGTGTAATTGAATGTTTTTCTATATTCAGTCAGGCTGTAACAGCTGATCGTGGTCCTTGATCGTGTCCCTCTATGTCATTGTAAATGACGTCATCATGCTTTTCCTGACACGTCTGCACTACTTGCAGAACTTTTGCAAGGCGCCGGTCCAACGCGGACAGATGTGGTTCTGAGAGGAGAGGGGCCACTCGTGACAAAGGATCCTGAGTCAGCGATTCCCGCATGATGTCGCTCAGTCGGAAATCAGGAAGAGACAGCAGACGCAAGCGGAGGAAGGTGGAGCGACGGATCCTGTGGAGATAAGTCGTGTAAGGGGATCGAGAAGATTTTGGAAAAGGAAAAAAGAAACTGGGAAAGAAATATATTTAAACTAAAGCATGTAATTTTAAAATCTTTTAACCATATGCACCATATCGTTTCCACCTTTGGTCGTCTTTTGATAATTTATTAATAAAAGAAGTAGTTTGATGCTATGTTGTGGGATCATGTAATATTATTTACACCTCTGCTGACTCAGGTACAAATCCTGTTCCCAAACAATATGTTGTTTTAACCTTTTAGCCGTGTTACACTGAGATTATGTAAATGTATTCTAACAAACTAGATAAAATGAACACTTGCTAATGTAATGTTAATTGCCCACTTACCATTTAATAGCTTGATTACCCATAGAGCTACAGCAGCTAACATTATTACTGTGGTCAAAGCAATCACATTAAAATTCCTTTATGAGTTTTTTGAATGTTGTTGTAGTATTTCTGTATAAAACAGCTTGGGAAATGCCATAAACAACTATGAGATTTTACCATGAATATCACATCTTAAAGGCCTTGTAGGAATTTAATACAAATATAGGGTGTACGTATGTTTGGCAACTAAAGTCACAGCCATAACAGCAGACAAAGCCTCAGAAACAGAAGCTGCTGCTTTAAGCTCGCAGCCTCTGAGTGCTGTACACCTGCTTTCATTTCAAGGTGGGTCTCCAACATTAACAGCCCATAGTTTCATTACACAATACTCTTCCACTGCATGATATCTTGTGGCCAGAAAATACGTTTTAGCATAATCTCATCATGCCAAAGTGACCTTTGACCTCTGCATTGTCATCTTCTTCTATTAAACATTCATGAGGCACATTTTGTGACGTTACAGGCTTGAAGAATTTCCTTAAGCTGAGGCGTAAAGGACATATTAGATTGATGAGAATTTGACGTATGAGAGGTTGACTCATAATAACTTTACCTTTGGGGACCAAAATCCAATCATGTCATCTTAAATTTGAAAATAGTCGCTCAAGCTGTTTCTGAGGTATCGAGATCATGAGAATGGTGTGATGTGAGGATAATATAAATCCATCAGGCAACAAGTGGCATTAGCTTAGTTGTTTTTAGATATCTTAATGCAGAAATGTTACTAATTTGATGCACTTCTTCGCTAGAGTTGAGAATTTCTATCACACCTTGTGGGTTTATACACATTTGAAAACTTGACACTGACTCTTTTCTTACACCTGTCCCCCCGTCCATCATTTTTCAGCGCACAGATCAGTAAGCACACATCTTTTTTCTTGTTTTACCTGCAACACTGCTGCAATGGAGCTAGAATGGATGGCTCATCTTGAGAGTGACGCCCAAACCTAAAAAAACAAAAAACAGGATCAAAAACATTTAATGACGAAAAACTAACCTGACACCTGAGGAAGAAATCAAGTGTAACACGAGATAAGAAGGATCAAAGTTTTGGTACTCACGCCCGTCCATTATCAAGGTGCAGAAGAAAAGTGTTGTTGCCAAATTGCTCAAACGTCTCATAGTGATGTCTGTCCATGTTGCCTTCAGATGGAAAACAATCAAATATCATTTAAGGTTCATGACACTGTTAAAAATATTCTTTAAAAAGCTCTTAATGCAACTGTAGGGAGCATCACACTGCTACTTTACTGATTCCGTTTGTTAAAATTCCTTAGGAAAAAAAGAAAATAAGGAGCGTTATACAGATGAGTGACTCCTATCAACCAACAAACAAATGGGCCTAACTGACTCATGAGGAAGTCCAGGACAGCCATATCTATGAGATCCACCAGTCTGGTTCCTTGATTGTAAGGAGGTGTCTGCTTCACTGTATCACAGTAAGCTGGGTCTTTTTCCCACCTGGGAACAAAAGAACAGAGACACTCAGACAGACAAAGGAAAACAGATCATGGCCTCCCTGTTAACAGTTTTTATTGCTTCCCTTCACATTTTTCTGCTTTTGGGGTTCGAGTTAGTGCAGTTCACCTTTGCTGTCACCTCATTTTGTAGTTTAGGTTAACTCAGATGTTTGAATTCAAAACTTTATCATTAAAAAGAATGCAGATTCTGGATATAGTGCCTATTTGTTTTAAGATTGTTTACATCTTGCAAGTCTTTACAGATACCACTAGAGGGCGGCAAACACCCACGATTCTCTAAACGCTTTAGACCAGGAACGTCAAACTCGTTTAACATCATGGGCCACATACAGCCCACTTTGATCTTAAGTAAGCTGGACCAGTGAAACTCCCCAGTGCAAAGTAGCTTAACTGCACATTTAATCCCTGAGACATCTCAATATAAGAAAAAGAAGTGCAATGTCTCAGTATTTCTACGTGATAAAGAAATGCTGCTGCTGCCGTTAATGAAAGAAACAAGTCAGCACAACTCTTTGGGCCGAAATTGTAAAAAAAAAAAAAAAGTGTAAAATTCAACAACATTCTGGTAACTAATCGGCCAGACTGTCCTGTAATTATAAAGTGGACAGATTTGTTAATTAACAGAAAATGTCAATTTTTTTTTTTACTTTTATTTTTGTTTTTTAATGTGGTTACATTGGAAAAAAAAATTCTATAGCAATAGTGAAAAAACAGTAACTTTCTTCTCATGTTTCTTAACTTTTTTATCTGTTACATTATTTTTGTAGTATGAGATGTTTATCAGCAGGACAAGCTATAAAATTTATGAAAATACCATTAAAAGTCCAAAATGTTTGCAGGGCCAGTTCTGGCCCAAGGGCCTTATGTTTCACACCCCTGGTCTAAATCTAGATCTTTATTTACACTCTATGCACACACTTATCAAAAGTTCCATCAGAGCTGCTTAATAGACAGTATTTTACTAATACCTAAAATACACGCAGGAACTGTTTCTATTATCTTGTACTGGCTGTATTAGATTGTAAGCAATATTACTACAGGGTTAGTAATCATCCTTCTATTGAGCTGGGGTTCAGATTGTTTAAAAGAAAGACACTGTGATCATTAGAAGTGACTCATTAACAAAGCATTCCAATATTTTTACCTTTAAAAAGAAAAACCATTAACAGACGACATCCAACGAAACTCCTAGACTCCTAAAAGTCTTCTTTCAAAACAGGCCACTCAATATAATGTCATCAGTCCATCCATCCATCCCCATTTAAACAATTCAGGGTCGTGGGGGGACTGGATGCTAGCCCAGCTGCAATAAGGTGAGAGGTGGTGTACACCCACAGAGAGACAGACAGCCTTTCTCACAGTCACAGCTATGGACAATTTACAATCACCAATTAACCTAATATCACTAAATATATAATTCCATTCAGGCAGTTTCCCACTCACAGTTAGGACGTTTCTAAACATGTACTCTGTTCAGTTGTATTAAACTACATTCTGTATGTTAGTCAGACTGAGGTATGATCAGTGAACCCACTGTGCAAGCTTGGTGCGGCTGTAAGATCGCCTCCATGGGGACCTCCAGGACCTGCGAGGGGCAATGGTGAGGTCAGGCAGCATGGTAGCCAGGGAAACCTCCAGCATATGTGGCTGACCGCACACCGGGTGCTCCACTGAGCAGTAGTATTCACACTGCCCATAGAAACACACGTTCCCAGCTAGAGAGACAGCCATATATTAAAAATGAAGATTTTAGCAGAATTCAGTCCAATAGTTTGTTTTTGTTAAATAAACTGAGTGCTGGCGTGAGCCAACACTTACCCACATGCACCTGCACACATACCAGGGGAAGTGAAGAAGGTCTTAGACAGCCTGCGGTCGGTGGTAATCTCTTTGATCTCTGTGGTAACATTGATGAGCCGTCCAACCACTGGAGGGATTCTGTTAAAGCCCAGCAATCTGAGAAGGAGGAAGATACAGAGCGAGATGAAGAGATGGAGCGTGTACAAAGAAAATACATTTAAAAAGGGAACACAATGTGTCAACAAGAGCACAGGAAGTGTTTTCTTTTTTTAATCTTTATTTGTGTGCAGCATTAACGTCCTGTTTACTGGAACACCATCATCATATTCATGCATTGCACTGTCACACCAGAAAGCTGCCCAGTGCTACGATCCTCTGACCTCCTGGAAACTCCACATGTACACCAGGATCAAGACCTTGCTCAAGGGCACGACAGCGGGGTTAGTAACCACAGAAGAAGTGCTGCTTTTTCTCTTTACTTATCCAGCAAAGTGCAAGAATGAAACACTTGGTCAGGTTTTATTCTTCAGCTACCACTGACTGCTATTAAAACCTTTTCACACTTCTACACTCTGCGACATCTTCATGAACAAAATACTCAAGTGCCTGAAGTGTCACCTGTTGTGCGCCTGCCCTCAAGGACGCCTGCTACCTGCCGATCGGATGTGTAATGACGCGTACCTGTCAAGGTGAAAGGCAGCGATCTCGGCGTTGTGTCTTTCAAAGTCAGAGAAGTAAAAGAGGTTTACATCAGTCTCTGCATGTCTGGTTTGCCTGTGCAACAAACAAAAGCGAGCACATAAACATGCTGCTGTAAGCGCATCTTGTCATTTACTAGTCAGCATCACAAAACACAACAGGATGAATGTTTCTCAGATCGCTGCATTGCACCGGTGTCTTACTTCATGGGTTTGAGCAGAGCTTGTCCATAATTTGGGAACGATATGAGCAGTTTCAGTTGGGTGCCTCCTTTCTTTTGAACTAAAAGATACAAAGAGGGTAGATATCGGGAGCACAGCAATAATACAAAGGCACATCATTGCTTACACAAGCACTCTTTATCATATTGATCAGCCACTGATAAGAAACGCATCACAGAGATGCATACAATTTAGATTCACTGCAGTGCATTACATCAGTTCCTCCACATGGTGGCCTGTTTTATAGTCAGAGCACCAACTGCCACCTCCATTTTGAGCATTACTCCAACAAAACATGTATAAAATCGATTTATCTTAGTGCTGAGGCCCAATATTATGCATCATTATTTTTAATACTAATGCTTATGTTATTCTTGTAAAGCCTTTGCATATTTATGATACCTTAAAATATTCCCTGCTGCTTCTAAACAAGCAGATTAGAGTATCATTTACATGCTTTGCCAGTAACGTCACCCCGTTTTACCTTCACAGAGGTCTGCATCGGACGGTTTAGATTTTTTTTTTCTCCCCCATTCTTTCATCCCATCAAACCTGACCCACTTTATCCACACTTCAGACAACTGGGCAATGTGAAGCATGTGTTTATTCTCTTTCAAGTGAACTAGTTCAAATCAAGGTTTCAGAAAAAGAAACAGCTTTTATTTGCTGCAGACCACGGCTCTGTGAGCAAATCCTGTAAATGAATAGAAAGAAATTGTTAATATAAACCAAGCTGTGCCACATTTTGATCCATAATTCGTATTTCTGATTCTGAATATGTACCCAAATTTACACAAGATATAGGTACATGCAGGAATGAGAGCTAAATGTGGGGGAAAAGGGATGACACAGTGAGAAAATTAGCCTGTAGCCGAGATTAGTGCTTAATCTGCACCATATAACACAAATCTCAATGCATTATTCATTCTGCAGCATGCTGAGCATGGGTTTGCCTGTCTAAGAGAACCAACCACAAAATGAACATGTAGACATAAGCATATGTTGATGCAAAGGAAGGTGCATGAATATTTTATGCTTATATTTTTTGCTTATGGATAGTACATGTACATCCAGTCTTTATGTAGGCACTTGTGCATAGTGGTGGGCCAGCTTGCATGTGATTTTATAGCCTTGTTCGGTTATGCACCCTTTCCATTTGTCTAAGAGTTTCTCAACAGATATTAATAGTAGGTAGGATCTAAAAACATCTCTTTTAAAGTGGCACAAGTCTGAATGCCTGCAGTTACATTTATGGAGAAGCATGCGAGAGAATATAACAGTCTATGTCTCTCATGTACATGTGAGCTGCACAGTTTGCTGTTTTGTTTTTATGAATGTCTGAATATCTACATACTGTATCTCAATTCTGCTTCTCGTTTGTAATAAAATTAAGACAGTAATCCACAGTGCATTTTGCTATATGTGAGGCGGTGCATCATACAGCCACACACACACACAAAGATCCTGTTGGTCCCTCCCAAGTTTAATGATGCTTGGTTTCATATTTGAACATGCTAGTCCCTTTTTAGCATCATTTTTCAGCATGCAGTGTATACCCCGCTAATGATATGAAAAAGGTTTTAATCCATTATCTGTTTTGGGTTTGATGTCTAAAGCCAATAAACAGCAAGTGAAATTGAAAAGAAAATACACGAAGCATCAACAGGGAAACCACAGTTATATCGATAAAGGATTTTCAAGACTGATACTAAGACCAATATGTGGTGGCTTATAAATCTGATATATTCAGTGATTTATTTTACTTTCAGACACACAAAACAGAAAAAAGATTTCCCTAAATTAGTTTTTGTAGTCATGTATGAGTCCTTACTAAGACAATGGCAAAGCTGTTTGGAAATTGTCCAGTTTTATCATCTCAAGAAATAGTCGATTACTTGGCTGTAAAAGAGGTGTGTTTGGAGGAGTAAATTTGAGGCTTTCAAACATAAGGCCACTGTAGCAATTATCAAGCATGGTGGTGGTAGCATCAAGCTTTGGGGCATTTTAGTGGACAGAATCATGAAGGACTACCTCCAAAATCTTCAGCTTCAACTTAAATCAACGTCTGATGGTTGAAACTTGGACACAACTGGGTGTTCCAACATGACAGTGATCCCAAACACACATGGAATGGCTTTCTTAAAGCCCTGATCTCAACTCTATTGAAAATTTGTGGACTATGTTTAAAAGCCTGGTCCATGCCAGGAAACCAACCAATTTAAATGAAACCACCTCCACCAATCCTGCTGAGAAAGTGGTCAAATATCCAGCCAGATTTATGCCAGAAGTTTGTTGATCACTGACAAAAGCTTCTGGTTGAGGTGCAAGTCAGGAAGGGACATTTAACCAAACAGTGAGGGTGTATACACAACTCCGAGCCTGTACTGCATGTATAATTTTATATTTGAAATCCTAATTAAATTCAAATTCTTGTTTTTTAAAGTTATTAAAGATGTATGCTGTACAAATATTAGACCCTGGAAAAAGAATAGTTGAAAGAAGTCATTAAAACCCCCAAATTACCATGACGTTTATGGTCATGTTGATTGGGTATAAACTTTTGACCATAATCTGTGGTGTATAGGAAACCTATACTGACAGGTTGAGATGTCTGAATATCTGAATAGCTTCTATACACTGGCCTTCTGTTTTTAATTCTACTTGCATGTTATTCCATAGTTTGTTTGTTCCAGAGCATGTATGCAGTTCTTCTGGGGGCTGTAAGAAATCTATATACCTTCACACATCCACCTTCCTCATCCTCTCACTTTGTGTCCACAAGGAGTTGTGAGTTATATAACAGTATACCTAATCCTCCTGGGTTTGCGCTTTCATTCTCTCTAAATGTGTTTTGTCGTTTTATTTGCATACATCAGTTTGTGCCTTTATCATCCCATATATGTGTCTTGTTTCCCCAAAGACAATGCTCACTGCTGTAAATATGAGCTTTGGCACACTTTATTCTATTCACTCAGTGAATACTCAGTCTTGCCTACGGCTCTCTTACAGATTAGCTTGTTTGTAATAACGGATCAGTTAAAATGAGAAAGCAGCAGGGTTGTGACTTTGTAGCTGCTAAGAGGAATCCAAATGAACATAAAGAAGAATTTACCACAAGTTCAAAACGCAAGGTAATGAAAAGCTCATTTTTTAAGTAAAGAAAACTTGCTGTATCAAACTATGCAGTCCTTAGAAGTCCCTCTTTTGGTCACCCTAAAAGCAGTACAGATTACAGACGGATGTTTTGGCAGAATATTTATGAAGGACTATGGCCTGAGCAGGTTTCCTAATTGACTGTCCTCATCGTGGCATTGCAAAACAACCTAAGTCTCATTTCAGGATGTAGTTTGTGGGAGTAGCAAGATAAAAAGGAGGTTCATTAAGAAAATTGTACCTGCCCCCCTTCCTCTGATTTTTCTGGCACATTTCCCAGGCCTTGTTCTTTCCTTCCAGTCTCTTTGGCCTTTTAACCCTGCCTACCTCCCTTATGTGCTCACCTGAGCCAAGGATACGCTGTGTTGCCAAATAGTGAGTCAGCTGAGCTAGGTTGGGGTCTTTCCTGTTGTACAGCTCCCAGCGAGAGATGCCCAGGTGGAACCGCAGCCAGGGAGGGTGGGTCTCCACATCAGTTGTCCATGTGACTTTGTCATAGCTTTCCTCGTGACTGTTGCTTTGCCTTCAGGAGAGTATGTAGACATAATACTATAACACCTGCAGAACTGTTTAGTCATGAACAGAAATTCAGATATGAAACAAACTGCAGTTTTAAAATAAGTTAAAAGTCTAAACACACCAATTCTGTGGAAAGTTGAGCAACACAGTGATATAAAAAAAAAGAGCTTCCATTGCATAATATTCATTTGGCAGCATGAAGTGACACAAGCCTCATGGCGAGGAAATAATGGGATGCTGCATTCCTTTAATAGTTATTTCTAAGCATGAAAGTGTGTTTCAAAAGTAATTTGTTGTATAGTCTATTCCAATTTAAAGACAGTCATGTTTCTGTGGCAGAGTGAAACTATATACCCACGGTATGCTAACATGCTTATAGAACAAAATCATGTGAAATAGAAAAGTACATCCTCTTTCAATTCTAAGGTTTTACATATCAGGATTTATTGAATAAACATGAATTCCTTACCAGGTTCTACAACTATTTAAACTTGACATTAACAACAACATCATGCGACACACCATAGGTGTCAAACTCTGGCCCGCGGGCCAAATTTGGCCCGCAGCCTAATTACATTTGGCCCGCGAAGCCATACCAAATTATTATTAGAGCTGGCCTACTGGTATTATACAGCTAATATATATATTGTTTAGTATTAAGCTTTGCTTGTTCCATATTCAGTTTTTCAGCAAAACTTGTTTGAGTCCATAAGAAAAGATTCATTCTTATATCTAGAGGAAGATTTTTTTTCCAATAAATATTAATGTTAGCCCGTGACTTTGTTCCAGTTTTGAATTTTGGCCCACTGTGTATTTGAGTTTGACACCCCTGCATTAAACCATGTGATTATTCATTAACAGCCTCGAGAATCACCTTCAGCTGTAATAACTTTAAGTAATTTGTGCTTGGGATCATTGTCCTGTTGCATGACCCAGTTTTAGCCAAGCTTTAGCTGTTGGACAGATAACCTGATGTTTGACTCTTGAATACTTTGGTATACAGAAGGGTTCATGATCAAAACAGACTGCAAAACAAGCCCAGAATTATCACCCCTCCATCACCATGCTTGACAGTTGGTATGAGGAGTTTATGCTGATATGTTGTGTTTGGTTTTCTCCAAACATGGCGTTGTGCATTATAGCCAAACATCTCCTCTTGTGTCTGTCCAAAGGATGTTGTTCCAGAAGTCTTGCAGTTAGTTCAGCTATAACTTTGCAAACCTAAGCTGTGCTGCATGGTAATCCTTTCAAAGAAGATATTCTTGTTCACTCTTTTTCTCATCATGACCTTTAACATTTAATAGCTAACTGATGCTTGTAGAGGCTTATATTGTCAAGACGTTTGTCAATTAACAAGATTGTTTTGAATGTTTTCCACTTGTGAATAATCTTTCTCGCTGTAGAATAATGGACAGCAAAGTGGTTGGAAGTACCCAGCATTACAACCTTTCCTACATTGATGTTTTGCGTCAGACCTGCAAACCTCTGCATTTATAGAGGCGCCTCAACTTGCTGATGACCAGTTAATAAAATGCATTTGATGGTAGAGGATAAGTAGCAGCACCGGGCTGCTATTTACCCTCTTAATTCTTAAAGTAGCAGCAAGTGTAAATTAATTTTTTTGTTAAAAAATAATGACATGGTGTCATATGTGGCATGGTGTTTGAGGTTGTATTTACTGCATTTTAAGCTCACTAAGAACCAGATTATTTTTATGGTGTCCTGTGTGTAAAACCTTAGAACTGAAAGAAAATGTACTTTCTATTTCACATGATTTTAAAACATTAATTGTTTACTTTTAATCAGTTTGTATTAGCAGTTTAGTTTTGACTATCTAGCTAGAAAAACAGAATATTGTTTTTTAATTTAGTTTACAAAATTTACAGATCTACAAAAATCTAATTTACTATCAAATCGTCATTTTACACTAAAGACATGCACGGTGTCGCTAGCTGATGAGCATAAAGGTCTGCTGGATGGGACTAATATTTCATAGCTACATCAGTAAAGAAAGTAAAGTAAAGTAACCTTTGAATGTTACCAAATGAAAAGCGGGCTACTGTAATTAGGGCAGCTTAAAGAAGAGCTAATCTTTTAGAAACCAGTGTTAATTATTCTAGGGGAGCTTCACAATGATGCAGAACGTAGGGCAGGTTATTTTCAAAGCCCTTCATGTTTCTATGTTATTAAAGTGTTTTTGACATCTTTTTTACTCACCACTCACTATCATCAGGGAAGATGTCTTCGTTCTCTTCTTCGTGACTTTCTGTATCCTTTGCATCTTCTTCTGTTTTCAGCCTCATTAGCCAATCATCTTGCTGCAGCTCTGGCTGTGGCAGATTGTAAAGCGGATGCTTGAACAGTGCCCCAAGCTTAGAAGGACCATCGACTTTCTGAATTATTTTTCCAACTCCAATCAGTTTCTTTGACTTCTCAGCGACCTCATTTAATGAGCCTCGGACTTTATGGTGTAACATGTTTGCAGTCGGTTTGTGACGCACTTCATCATGGGGGCGCCTCTGCAGTTTGTTTGAGGAGGCAGCATCAGAAGCAGGAGACTGGGAGACAGACTCGTGATGTTGAGTATCTGTTCTGGGAATGGAGGAGGAAGAGGAAGAAGTGGGAAAAACACAGGCAGTCTGGAGGACTGAAAGGCAAAAAAATGCCAGAAGGACATGGAGACTGAGGGACAGACAAGCCAGTCCCAGATAGATGGAGCGAGTGGACTGACCCAGGTTCCGTCTAACCATGCTGGAAGATAAAAGGATAAAACAGACCAAGGAGGCCTGTCAGCATTTCAGACTTGCACATGATAAAATATTTCCTACATATTGCATAATACACAGACACCCAGATAAACAGCAGCATGTATTTCATGCTTACTTGTAAAAACAGACCTGCCATATACCAGATTTCATGGTAACATGCTGTAATGCAGCTGGACTAGGCAAATTGCCAGTGCTTGCAACATCTGTGTGCTGCTTTGTTTGGTAGGTATGAGATTTACAACTCAAAACAAAATGACAGCCTTGTGGTCCGTGTAGCAAGAGGGAAAGTTGGGTGATCATCATCTTCATTAAAATCTGTCATTTTGGAGCCACGAGGATGGTAAAATCCCAGCGGAATTGGGAAAATGTGATAGTTCCTCTAACCATCTGCTGTCAGTGCTTAATATGAGAGCCGCGTTAAAAGTCATTAAGCTCACTGAACGTCTGCGTGGTTGCTTCCAAATATGGCAAACTGACACCATTCAAAGTGTAGTAAATGTTTTTACAGCATCATGATCCGATACACTGCACATGGACATTTAAAGAAAATAAAAGAATTATAATCATAATGTCTCGAATTGTAAAAGGTTTCAACATGCTTTATTTATGACTTTTGCTTCTTTCATATTAAACATGATACTTGCTTCATTTGTGGTAGATTCATATATTTATGCAGTATAAGAGTAAAGTAAAAGACAAATACACTCACTGGACACTATATTAGGTAACGGGTTGAGTCTCCTTTTGCATTCAGAACTACTTTAACTCTTCATTTCAACAAGATGCTGGAAACACTACTCAGAGATTTTGGTCCATATTAACATGGCAGAATCACAGAGATGCTGCAGATCGTAATCTCCAGTTTCACCAAATCCCAAAGGTTCTCTATTAGATTGAGATCTGGTGACTGTGGAGGCCACTTGAGTACAGTGAACTCAATGCCATGGCCAAGAAACCAGTTTGAAAGGATATGAGATATGGTGTGTTATCCTGCTGGAAGCAGCCAACAGAAGATGAGTAAACTGTAGTTATAAAAGGATGGACATGGTCAGCAACAACACTGAGGTAGGCTGTGAGATTTAAACTATGCTCAGCTGGTGTGAAGGAGCTCTAAGTGTGCCAACAAAATGTCTTCCAAAACCATTACACCACCACCACCCTGAACCATTGGTAGAAGGCAGGATGGATCCATGATTTCATGCTGTTAATATCAAATTCTGACCCCACCATCCATTCAATGAATATTTTCAGTTTTTTAGACCATAATTTGTAAACACGACAGATGGTCATGTAGGTAAATCCCAGTACACAGCAGTTTCTGAAATACTCAGACCTTCCTGTCTGACACCAACAAACATGCCACGTTCAAAGTTACTTAAATGACCTTTCTCCCCCATTCTGATGCTCAGTCAGAACTCCAGCAGGTTGTCTTGACCGTGTCTACATGCCTAAATGTGCTGAGTTGCTGCCATGTGATTGGTTGCATTTCCAAGCAGCTGAAACAGGTGTACCTAACAAAGCAGTTAGTGACTGTAAGTCATATAAAATGTAGAAACCAAAAGTATTTACTAAGTTTGTTCTTTTTTTCTGTTCGTGTTGATACTACCAGAATAATACTGAACTTTGAAAAATTCACGAGCACAGTCACAGTCATCAAGATGCTGTTAGACATCTGCTTGGGTCTTCTAAGTTTAAACATAATTGAAATAATTGTGATATTAAGGAAAAGGGTGTGAAGCACATTTTACACACAGTAAATCTTTAAAAATCCCAGCAAACCCTAAACACAGCTTTTGTGAGGCCAGCTATTCATCCTACTTATTGTCACCAACAGTCCTTAATGCACAGCTCTTACTGCATTGTGTGATTGAAAAGGAAAACAGGTTGAGAGAGACATGCGTGCATGCGTTCACACAGCAGTAGTTAAGCATGAAGCTACCAGGCAATCATTTGCATAAAATTCTCAAAGAAAGAAAAGTTCACTAAGAAAATCAATATATTATTGATCAATTTGCTGCTTCTTTATGTGGAGCAGCAGACTGGAGACTTACATCTCTTTCCTGTCAAGACCTTTTTTCTTCCCACTCTCGCTCCGTTCCACTCCCCTGCATGTGTGGACTAGAAAGAATTTAGTAGTAATTTTCTGGTCCTGATCTTACCCAGTAAGACTGCATTTGTGTGTTTGTTTGCTGTCATGCGGTCACTGCGGCGCAAACAGAAAACTGGCGTGTTGCGGTGACCCGTGTCTCTGTGACCCAGAGTTACGATATTTTACTTTGGATCAATGCAGATTGCATAATTAAGTCAATGCTAAACACAAGTCCTGTTAGAAGTGGCTCCAAATCAGGATGTCACTATTTGTGATTGGTAGGTTATCACCACGTATTCAAAAACTATGGATCCATTAGTTCTTCCATTGTAGCCCACCTTGCTTCTCTTTATATTTTCTTGTCTTCTCATAGGCCCTGACT
This sequence comes from Rhamphochromis longiceps, assembly GCF_057381845.1. NCBI lineage: Eukaryota > Metazoa > Chordata > Actinopteri > Cichliformes > Cichlidae > Rhamphochromis > Rhamphochromis longiceps. The sequence goes on from NC_140560.1 coordinate 13,981,944, forward strand.
TAAAATGAAAATCATTTTTGCCCCCTGGATTTGACTTTCAAGAGGACACTTGATGCAGTTTGTGGTTTGTGTTTGAGGAGATACATATATATATATGTGTGTTTATATACATATACTCCAAGTGATGTCCAATGCAGCAGGCTAGATCCACTTTAGATTAGATTCTGGCAGCGCAGGTGCACACACCCACATAATGAATTGGTATTCTGAAAGAGCTCAGATTAAATCAAATATTCATTTTGTCTTCTTTCAACCTGCCTCTGTCCTTTATCATAAGCCATCCATCTTGTATTTCATTCCACGGCTTTAAAATCCTTTTCTCCGACTTTCGATATTCGGTGCCTTATGGGGATTGAAAAATTGTTCTCTCCTGCAATCTAATTAGCTAACGAAATGTTCCTATTAATTAGCTCACTTTGCTCTGAGAGACAATGTATTATTTATGTTGAGGCAGGTCCCAGTAGAACAGATTGATGTTTTCCAAGCCTGCGGCAGTATGCTGTGGCATTATAAGACGGTTCCTGTTGTTTCATTACTTGCAAACAACTCTTAAACATCGCAAATCAGGTTACAGTTAAAACACACATGCATAAACACTAGCATGAAGAAAGGGCGAGAAAGAGAATAGATGACTAGTTACAGCTCTCATACTTTAAAATGCATGACGAATTTATTCCAATTACTCATCGTGATGATAATGTCTCTGCAGTCGTAAACTGGAATAATACTTGGATGTAATGTGGACTGGAGCCATTAAAGCTTTAATGATTCATGGCCTGATGTGCTAAAGTGCTGTGATGTTTCAATGCATTTTCAATGAAGCATAAAAGTAAAAGTGTGACGAGTGCATCAGAATCTATTTGGATGCATTTTCAGTGTTTGGAGGAGGCTTGTGCCGCACGCTGTATGAGGTTTTGCAGATTAGCAGGGAAACAAATGCTCTGTTTTATTTTTTGAGCTTAAAGGTTCCTCCAGTTCATCCAGAGGGAAACATTACTTATTATAATTCACGGCTTTTTTTGTAGTGCTTTTATTTATGTAGCACCAAATCACAACAACTGTCACCTCAAAATGCTTTATACTGTAAGGTAAAGACCCTACAATAATAGAGCAGAAACTCCAACAATCAAATGACCCCCTGTGAGAAAGCACTTGGCAACAGTGGGAAGGAAAAAACACCTTTTAACAGGAAGGAAGCTCCAGCAGAACCAGGAAGATGGGTTACAGCAGCAGAAGACCACACCTGCCACTCCTGTGAGCTAACAACTAAGACTACCATTCACATAGGTTTCACCAAATCTGGACAATAGATGATTGGAAAAATCCTGCTGTGATGAGTCTTGTTTTCTGCTGCAACAATCAGATGATGGGTTTTAGAATTGGACATAAACAACATAAAAGCATGAAACCATCCAGCCTTGTATCGATGGTCGTGTGGGGTAGGGGAAGGGAACTCCAGGCTTCGAGAGAAGGTGTCCGGTGTCCTGCAGGTTTTAGATGCGCCCTTGATCCATCACAGCTGATTTAAATGGCTAAATTACCTCCTCAACATGTCTTGAAGTTCTCCAGAGGCCTGCTAATGAACTAGTCCAGGGGTCAGCAACCTTTCACATCCAAAGAGCCATTTGGACCCAGTTTCCACGCAAACGAAAACACTGAGAGCCGCAAATACTTTTTGACATCTAAAATGAAGATAACACTGTATATATTGTTTTTTACCTTTATGCTTTGTGTGAACAACTAAGGTGTGTTGCTTATGAAATCCATGAAGTGCTAATGAGAAAATTACATTTTCTTTATATAATTAACACATTTTGAACTCTTAAATAAATATAACAAAAGGAAAGACACCCAGCTGAACTAAAATGATCCATGTAGCAAACAAAAACTGTTATATCGCCTTTGGGCTTTTGGATCCTTGACCTGACCGAACTTCTGCTCCTGAACCTCTGCGCACAGCGTCTGCAAATCTGGGCTGTACGAAGTCACTTTCATCTTTACGCAGGACAGTAAGCTGTCATCGGTGAGGCGTGAACATAGTTCACGGTGGAGAACAGCTGCTGACATAATGTGGATCCGAAGGTCCATAATTGGCCTACCTGGGGTTGAAAGTCTCGATAAATGCACGGCGTTTTGGCGGGTACACCGGCTTCCAAGTGTGACGCTTATTTTGAGCGATGAAAAAATGATGGAATATAATTATATTTTTATATTTCAATATCACAATAATCTTCCAATTTATAACTACAAGTTAAAAAAGAACTAACATAAATAAAATACACTTCAGCTAAATACTTCTAATTTATTTTCCCAAACCACGCGGAGCCGCGCTATAAGGACTAAAGAGCCGCAGGTTGCCGACCCCTGGACTAGTCATTTGATTCAGGTGTGCTGACCCAGGGTGATATCTAAAACCTGCAGGACACTGGCCCTCTCTCGAGGCCTGGAGTTCCCTACCCCTAGTGTGGGGGATACTTTCTTTGCACACTGTAGGCCCCTTAATACCAACTGAACATTGTTTAACTGTATCACTGTATACCTGATTATGCTTGCTGGCCAAGTCCTTTCCTTTATAACCACAGTGTACACATCTTCTGATAGCTGCTTCCAGCACGATAACACACTATGTCACGTATCTCAAAATATCCCAGCTGGATTCTAACTGTTTGATGCTATCATGTCAATATGGAGCAAAACCTGTGAAGAACTGCTTCCAGCACTTTATGTCGAATGCTTCCAACCCAGTATTAGCAGTAGCATGTAACGAGACATAGTCGTCATGCTCCAAATTATGTTAAATAGGCCATTTGTTTGAAATGACTTGTTTGAAATTATTTTCTGAATGGATGCTAATACATTAGTAAGTATTGAAAGGATAATTACAGTGTATTTCATCATGCTGCACTTCTCATTGACATAGTTAGTGTGGTTCTATTGGTCATGCCAGCTTTTTACAGGGGCCTCCTGTGTAGCAACTTGCTGACTGCCCTATTCCTCTGCAGACAATGGGGAGAGAACATTTTTTAAGATTTTTAAGACTTCAAAACAAGAAAAACATACAACTTACAAAGCACCACTGAAGAGGTTTTTCCAAACAGCAAGAGTGCCTTTTAAAGTTTGGATGTTGAGCTGTTTCACCAAAGACATATGTGTAGTGCAGCACATTATGCCTGCGCCCCCGTGCCCTCTCGTCCCCATCAAAGGTTGCAGGGTCTGCTGCTTTTAAGGGAAGATTGCTGATGTTTTCAAAGCTGACACAATTCACTGAAATCCAGCACACTCGTTCTAACGGCGCTCTGATCACAGAACATCAGTAAATCCATTTTAACACAACATATTTTAAATTTGTGTTGCGTCCACCATTTTTTATTGCTTTTCTCTCACTCACCCTCACATAAATCACACCCAAACACTCCCATTCAAACAGTGAAAAACATCCTTCAAAGCTTTGAAGCCCCGTTTCCCTCGCAGCAGTTGCGGCTTAATGTAGGTTGCTTGGAAACAACCCAGAATTTGGCACCTAATTGGAGCGTGCGTGTGCTCCATTCAGCGGGCAGGCGGCTGGCGACTCTGTTGTGCAAACTCAGGATAATTAGACAAAGTGAATTCTAGATCACATCTGGCACAGTGGAGGGAGAATAAGCAGCGGAGGGCCTATTGGATCATGTGGAGTGTTGACCGCTGAAGGCCTCAGAGATTTAACGGCTCTGTTTTTTTGTCTATGCTTGTGTGCACTTGCAAGAGTACTTGCAATTTTATTTGCCTGTGTCCTTATTTGTGTACTAGAGATAGCACATGTGTGTAAATTAGTGTTCTGTGGAACTACTGAATGAAAAAACTGCTCGACAGGCCTTTTGAACACGCAAGGGAGCAAGAGTTTGTGCTTTTTTTTTTTTTTTGAAGTACTGAGTGCTGAATACAAAGAGGGTGATGTGTTTAATCATGTCGGTCGATGTCTGAAGTGCTGGAGGCGCTATATCTCCCTGTGGTTTTCTTTGTCTTTGTGCTTAACCTACACAATCTGTTTTTACGAGTGTGTGTCTGTGTGTGTGTGTGCGTGTGTGAGACAAATGCGAATGATACGTTTCATCATGTGTTTCCCGGTGTTTGATGTGGCGTAGGAGCTCCTTAGTCTTTCACTCATCATTCTACTCCCTCTCTTCCTTTCTCACTCCGCCACAGCTCATCTCTCCACCGCTCTGTCTCCCACCTGCTTTCTTTCTGCCTTCACCTCTTCTCTCTCTTCCACCCACTCCTCACTCTTCCTCCCCCACCACCTCACTTTCTTTCCTCCCCCCCTCTCTGTAAGCTCAGAGGCCCGGAGTCTTTGAAAGCTTTGACTCCTGTGGCTCTGGCTGCTGCTGCTGCTGCTACACTCCCAGTATGGATGGGCATGAATATTTCATCTCTGGAATAAAAGAAGGGAGTGAGAGGTGGTTGGGGGGCAGGGTTGGTCGGAGGCGAGGAGTGAATAATGTGTAAGATGGAGGAGAAAGGGCAGGGGGGAGGGGGGAGACGTCATAGAGAAAGACAGGTGAGTGCAGCAGGTACAAATTATTGCAAAGATGAAGAAATGCAAATGTAGACGAGATGAAAAGCTGAAAACAGGAAGAGATGGGAGTAAACACATGTGGAATACCAACTTGTGTTAGAGCAGAGTCCCTCGGCTATCCAGCCGTTTTTGTATTTGTCTCGAGTAACTCTCATCATTGTCCTCGTCTACATTCCGTCGCTCCTCTTTCTTCCTTTCGGTCTCTCTTTCTCTCGCTCCACATCTTGTCATCATCCATTTCAAGGTGACAGCTTGTAGGATAATCTAATCTTGCATCTCTCCACATGGGACAATCTGTCACTGGCTCAAACAAAGCATGTAGATATGTGTTGAATATTTGTGTGCATGCTATTGTGTGTGGATGAAAGTGAGAAGAAGAAAAAAGGAAAAGACAAAAGGAATTTGACTTCACAGGAACACGATTTTTAATTTAGGGGTTTGATTATGCTAAAATGTTAATTCAATTCAATTTTATTTATGTAGCGCCAAATCACAACAACAGTTCCCCCAAGGTGCTTTATATTGCAAGGCAAAGACGGTATGATAAAAAGAAAGCAGAGAAAACCCTAATAATATGACCCTTTATGAGCGAGTGCTTTGGCGACAATGGGAAGGAAAAACCCCGTTTAACAGGAAGAAACCTCTGGCAGAACCAGAGTAAGACAGGACAAAGACATGCTGTGGAAGAGAGTGAGAGAATAGTAATAACTAATGCTTTGAACAACACGATTCATTTATAACTGTAAAAAAAATTGCTCTAGGGTAGTGATGTCACATACTTGACAATCTCCTGATGCAGATATCGTTCCAATAATGTCTTTTCTACATTTCTTTAAACACATGACCCGTTTGTAAAAATTCGTCATCGTCTGTGTTGCTCGTTACTCTTCTCTCTTTGTGTCAAGTCACATCACATGTTTACAATATAATTAAGTCTAACACTGGCATCAGTGACCATTTTATTTTTTGAGCCGATATAAGCTGTTTGCTGATTTATCGGCATTCTTAACAGCCGATAAATGAGAAAATAAATAAAGAGATGGAAGAAATCCCCTTCAAGCATGTTTTGTGTTGATGTTGTATAGTTTGCCTACCAGAGAAACTCTGCAACTGTGCTCTTGGCAACACATATTTGGAATGCTATAAACACAAAAACCCGGTGAGCCGAGCAGAGAAATTCATGATTTATGACAATTAAACACGATTTTCATAACCCGTATTGTCATATTTTCTTCGACACTACACTAAACACATTTTAGGGAAATCTGTTTATGTTTTGTGGGTCTGGAAAAAAAGACAGATATTTTTGATTACATATCTGATTTTTAAATTGCTAAACTCTATGTTTTGTATTGTGCATTACTTGAGCTGCCATGGGATAGAGTATATTTGCGCTCAACAACAGCTTACAAGAAAGAATATTTTCTCCCAAGGAAAATATAATTACACGATTGTAACAATGAATCCTTAAACAATAAAAGCACACATTCAGGGACTCCCCTGAGAGCTGCAGTTGTTAACAGTTAAATGTTTAATCCTGGTACCGGAACACTGAGGAGCTCTAATGATCTACACCAGGAAGAATGGAAGAATATCTGATGTGGGACTAGGAGCTGTTATAATGCGGGACCACACTGTCTTTGACGTGATTGGTCCATCTGACAGACGTGGTGGTGGTGGGGCTTCCATAACTGGTCATGCTAACGTGATACCAAGAGAGATTTTCTTGTACTATGTTCACTACAACTACCAACAACTTTCTTTTTCTCCATAATTAAACAAACAACATAAATGAAACCATACTGGGTAATTTATTCAAAACTAAGCTCAAATCTTTTAAAGTTATTCCACACATTTGCTACATTATTTGTTCAGTTTCTTTTAATCTATATGCCTGTCTTTGAAGTGTTGGCTATCAGCAATGTAGCACACTCAATATGAGGACAGTGACCCTAGAGTGGGCTTCACTGCACTGAGGCAATGGTTTCTTTCTACAGTGTATAAATCCCCCCCCCCCCCCCCCCCAAAAAAAAAAAAAAACCAAACAAACCATATTGTAACTCATCTATCCTGCCTTCAAGTAATACAAGAGAAATGTTGTCCCCCCAAACTAAAATACAAACATTGGGGGTCTGCAAGCTAAGCTTACAATGCAAAAACAAAGTGGATAGAAGCTTGCACATAAAAATCATTGATGATGGAGGAAGAGTGTTAAAAAAGATTGCAGGGCACAGCATGTAACAGACCACATGGCTCATGAGTCAGAGTGCTCCAACAGTGCCGTACTACCAATACGTGCTCGTGATCCTTAATTAATGAGTTTACATGAAGGTGAGTGTGTAGTGCTATTGGAGGATCCATTGCTAATGAAGTGGCTTATTTGTGTCCACTTCCTTGATTGTAATTTTTGAATACGGAGACGATAGCTGAGAGGACTTACAAGGAGAGAGACAGAGAGGGAGAATCAGAGAGGGTAAAAGAGGGAGTCATTTTTAATGTTCTCTGGGCACTCTTGTCAGAAAAAAGCCAAGACTGCAAATTGTGTGTTTGTGCATGCCTACCTACTGTATGATTGCGTATATCCTTCTACCCGGCACATAATTGATTTGGAGCAGATGGTAAAGCCCTCAGAGGACACGAATGCTCGCTCTGAAAATGTTTAGAGGACAAAGCAGAAAGCACAGAGATGGATTCATTTTTAAATGGGTCTCTTCAGACACACACGCAAATGCACCTTTTTTTGTTATCATTATTCTAATGAACGGCATTGGAGGAAGAGGTACTCAGGCCTTTTGTGCCACAGTGTACAAATCCTCCCTCTTCAGTATTACGTGTCTCCTGCCAGTTTGCATGTCTCACCCTTCACCAGTGCTTGTACTCAGATTCCACTCATTTTCTCAGCTCTCCACTCATCTTCTGATAGTAATTTAACTTTACACCACATTTTTTTTAGGAATGAGCGTGCACGGCAGTTTCCAGAAAATTGTATTTAATAAAAAATGCAGGTGTTGATTATGCGCAGACTAATGAAAGCATATCAGCTCCAAGCTTCATGTAGACCATGAGTAAGTATAACAGCACGCTATGAGGACTTACGCTACAGGTTTTAAACCAAAGGAACAGATTCTTCACAGATAATAAAGACAAGTGGATGCATGGCACACGTGATCAACTTTGAATGAAGATTTAAAAAGGAATGAATGAATGAAAGGAATGATAGTAAATCATTTAGGATTTCATGAATAAAAAAATTGAACAGAGCGAATTGTCACAGACAGCAAAGTGCGTTCGTGCATACCAAATGTTGTCAACAAAGATGAAGGCTCCCGAGTTACCTACTTCAAAAAATTATGATACGTCTGCTCACCGCATCACAGAGAAAACGGCAAGACAAAAAGATGGAGAAAGAAGTTACAATTTATTTCTTCTTGTGTTGTGTTACTGCTCGATTGACTGCAGCTGGTCCATGCTGAGGCTCGGCTCTTTACCGGCACATGCAAACCCTGATTGGCGTTCTTACACTCTGATCTCCTCGCTGATCTTTTAACCCTGCACACTCGTGTTGGATCATTGATGTCTGCAGAGCAAATGCTCCTAACTATCCCGAGGTACAGTTTCAAACACAGAGGAGTTTGTTACTTTGCAGTAGCTCCTCCTAATTTGTGGCACAAACTGCTGCTTCACCTTTTTCTTAAAACCATTTTGAAAGACTATTTTTACTCTTTGACTTTTAAAGCAGACTTCTGATCATTTTTTTTATTTATGTTGTTTTCTTTTTTAAATTTTTCTTGTTTCTATGTTATTTTACACTTTTATCTGTACAGCACTTCAAATCCAGAGCATTTACTTAATAAAGACGTAAAACTCAACTGCACTCATAGATCATGTCACTCATATCTATATTACTACTATATAAAATGTATTTTGTATTGTTTAAATACATGTCAGTACATTTTATATATATGGTTGTAGAGTTATGTTATTTTGTAAGATTACATCCTATTGCTCTAATTTCGTTGTGCTTGCATAATAACAATAAAGAGTCTCGAATCTTCAGTTTTAAGCCTCAGTCTTGTGTGTAACGCTGCATCTTTTTAACAATTAACAGAAATACGTTACAACATGTGTACAGCTCAAGGATGCCGTCTTAATTACTACATTTCTCAGCAAGTTATTTTGAATATTTATGGTTGCGCAAAGCACGAGAGATCCATCTAAAGGTTTGAGCTGTTTGTGCAACTTATTAACAGAAAATGGGATTATCATGATTTATTCACGCTGCATTTATTCGACTAATGCTTGAAAACACAAAGGCATGGTTTATGAGCGTCGGGATCGCTAATAGGCTACAATTACGAGCATCTTTCATCGTCGACTCATGATCCAAAAGCTGGCACAGCACCTAAACAGAATTTATTTCTTGTGGATATTTGGTTTCTATCACCCATCTGCTCCCTCTTCCACCAAAAGGTGGCCTCTAAAGGGAGCTCTGGTCTCCTGTCTTCTTCTTCTTTAAATGAATGCCATATATACATGGTTTAATGACCAAAGCAATTCAAGTTCCACTGTGAGAAACCTGTTCCTACTTTCTCAAACAAGGGAAAGCAGCCGTTAAGTAAGTTCTTTCCAAAGTGCTACAAAAATATTGATTGGTTGAGACAGCATGGGTTACACAATCAGGTGGGAAACCAACAAATAGTATCCAGCCCTAATGCTGTGTTCAAAGCCTGAACTAAATGAATGAAACATAAAGCAAACCAATGCCGTCTATTTAGAATCACATAAGCCATTTGGTGTGTAGATTTGTGCCAAGTGCCTCCCACACGGTGTCATGCCTGTATATATTTTTAACAAGCGGAGCCTCAGAGGAAACAAAACCAACAACTTTGGCAGTATTACAGATATATACAAAGCCGGTTGCCTGTATGTGAAAGAGTGCTGCGTTAACAAAGCTGTAAAGGATCGGCGAGGGAGGAAGATGGGTGACATAAACGGAGGAGGGGAAACGCTTGTTCCTGTCCAGATGGAGCCTCTGTGGGAGTTTGGCCTGTGTGTGTGTGTGTGTGTGTGTGTGTGTGTGTGTGTGTGTGTGTGTGTGTGTGGAGGCTGCGTAGGTGAAATACCTACTAAGTTAAATAAGAGAAACTGATGAGTACGCTGATATAAGGATTTCCATACAAAGTAATTATTGAAATGTACATATAGTACAAAAATGTTTCTGCTTACTGTGAGTAAATATAATTAACTCTAATAATAAGTGAGTTATCAATTATTACCTACATTTTCATGAAGTCAGATTTTGCTAAAAGTGCTCAATCATTCAGGACCAGCCAAGTGACCGGAGGGCTTCCTCTAATCAAAAATATGATTATTATTTCATAATAATTCACAAAACCAGTGCTGGGATCATTACTCAAAAAAGTAATACAATACAACTTTATTTATATAGCACGAAGGTACACCAAAGTGCTTCACAACAAGGTTAAAACACAAGATATAAGATAAAAGGCTATAACAGAGTACAAAAACCCCCCAAAAGTACAGACAAAATAAAACATTAGAGCAAAGTTTAGAAGATAAAATTACTAGATATTCATAAATATAAGGTGGGGGTATTTATACAGTGGAACATTAGTAGAAGATAAATAACACAAGGGTAAAATATAGAGGATGTGCACTAACTAACTGAAAACGCTTGGTCAAACAGGTACGTTTTTAACTAAGATTTAAATGAATAGATGGAATCAGAGGCGCGAATAGCAGCAGGAAGATTGTTCCAGAGGCTCGGGACTGCCAGGGCAAAAGCATGGTCACCTCTGGTCTGATCTGCACTAAGAGTAATTGTCCTGATGATCTTAGGGCTCTCCTAGAGGTATATGGATTAAGGAGTTAAGTGAGGTAGCACGGTGCAGTATTGTTTATGATTTTAAAGGTAAGCAACAGAATTTATTACACATTACTCAATGTATTACACATTACTCAATACTTTTAAAAAAAAATATGGATTACCAGGCATAATTATTCTCCAGAGAAAGTAATTCTAACATGTCTCGAATTACATTGTCAAAAATGACTAGTTAACAAACTAAGCCTGAGGCTACAGTCCCACACACTGACACAGATCCCCATCCTAATGAGGACACACTTTTACTGTTTAAATGCGAAGTCTAAACCACAAAGCAAAGTTGATAACCCCCCGAGACAGGGGCAGGTATAGAGAAACTTGTGGCAAAATCAAAACCATCTCTTTGCACATATCGAGGTGTTACCTTCAGTAATATGTATTATATATATGGTTAAAATACATTAAATGCAGTAAGTAAACACGTTTCATATAAACATACTTTGCAACTTTTTTTATCTGCTTTAGTCAAAATAATGAAACATTTTAGTTATGTAAAACATTTAGAGTTTGGATTTTAAGTACTGTATAGCCTTTAAAATAAATAAGCGTGTAGCCCAATAGCTACAAAATCCAGAAAGTTACAAAACATGAGGTTTTACTGTTACATAAATTGACACAAAATGTCAGAAATCTGCATAGATATGAACAAATCTTTCACCAAAAATTAAAACCTAATTGTTCACGATTTACTTGGTTATAACACTCACCTTCATTCCATTTTCAGAGAGTAACAATGAACCACCTGTGTTAGAATCTGACATGCCCATGGTGTTGATTCAAAATTTGCTGTGTTGTAATCATAGGTGTTGGTTGCTACTTACAACAGGAAATGAAGCGTTTCAAAATGTGTTATAGACACGGTCAATGCCATTTTATTTACACTGTGTCAAATCACAACAACCTTAAGGTGCTTCATACTGTAAGGTAGACCCTACAGTAATACATACCACCGGGTCCATTTCACGCTTTGCCTCTCCAAAACATGAAGTGTACAGACATTCAGAAAATGCATTAACAGCAGGGGGAGATAATATATTTACAGCCACGAAGTCGGTAGTAAGCAAAAAAAAACAACATTAAGTATATTACAGGGTCTTTAATTATCAGAAAAGAAAAGTTAAGCTAGGTGGATATACACTCAACAAAAATATAAACGCAACACCTTTGTTACTGCTCCCATTCCCCATGGGATGGACGTAGAGACCTAAAATTCTTTCCAGATACACAATATAACCATCCCTCCCAAACAGTGGTCACAAATCAGTCCAAATGTGTGGTAGTGGGCACATCTGCTATATTGAGATAATCCATCCCACCTCACAGGTGTGCCACATCAGGATGCTGATCTGACATCATGAGTAGTGCACAGGTGTACCTCAGACTGCCCACAACAAAAGGCCACCCTGGAATGTGCAGTTTTTTGCGTTATTGGGGGTCTGGGGACCCAGAACCGGTCAGTATCTGGTGTGACCACCATTTGCCTCATGCAGTGCAACACATCGTCGCATGGAGTCTATCAGATTGTCAATTGTGGCCTGTGGAATGTTGGTCCACTCCACTTCAATGGCTGTGCGAGGTTGTTGGATATTCGTGGGAACTGGTACACGCTGTCGTATACGCCGGTCAAGCACATCCCGAACATGCTCAATGGGTGACATGTCCGGTGAGTATGCTGGCCATGCAAGAACTGGGACATTCTCAGCTGCCATCTGCCCTGAACAATGTGAACCATGATTCATCCGTGAAGCGCACACCTCTCCAACGTGCCAGACACCATCGAATGTGAGCATTTGCCCACACAAGTCTGTTACGGCGATGAGCTGGAGTCAGGTCAAGACCCTGATGAGGACGACGGGCATGCAGTTGAGCGTCCCTGAGACGGTTTCTGACAGTTTGTGCAGAAATTGTTTGGTTGTGCAAACCAATTGTTCCAGCAGCTGTCTGGGTGGCTGGTCTCAGACGATCTTGGAGGTGAACCTGCTGGATGTGGAGGTCCTGGGCTGGTGTGGTTACACGAGGTCTGCGGTTGTGAGGCCGGTTGGATGTGCTGCCATATTCTCTGAAACGCCTGTGGAGATGGCTTATGGTTGAGAAATGAACATTCAATGCACGGGCGACAGATCTGGTTGACATTCCTGCTGTCAGCATGCCAATTGCACGCTCCCTCATTGCTTGTGGCATCTGTGGCATTTTGCTGTGAGACACAACTGCACATTCCAGGGTGGCCTTTTGTTGTGGGCAGTCTGAGGTACACCTGTGCACTACTCATGATGTCAGATCAGCATCCTGATGTGGCACACCTGTGAGGTGGGATGGATTATCTCAATATAGCAGATGTGCCCACTACCACACATTTGGACTGATTTGTGACCACTGTTTGGGAGGGATGGTTATATTGTGTATCTGGAATGAATTTTAGGTCTCTACGTCCATCCCATGGGGAATGGGAGCAGTAACAAAGGTGTTGCGTTTATATTTTTGTCGAGTGTGTATATATATATATATATATATATATATATATATATATATATATATATATATATATATATATATATAACCACTTGATTTCAGTAGCCAATGGGACATAAAAACTTAATTTACAGAATATTATTTTAATCAAAAAATTGCCTAAAAGTAACATTTTAAGGGCTTTTCCCCCATAACGTTTTCTTTTTACAAGACTAAACGACATCACAATGCTGCAAATTATCCATTTTTTCATGTACTGTAATACTGAGTATAAACTTTAACTAACATAAAATGGATAAGTGGAAGGAAATGGATGGATAGAATTAGTTTTCAAAAACATTTCAGAAGAACTGAAGCTGCACATTCAGCACTTAAAGACAAATTTAAGCCAATTAGGGCATTACATGTATAAGCTTTAAACTTATAGTATATCAAATGTCACTTGCTGAGCAGCCCACACCTTAGAGAAGACTCTGTCATCTTCTTTCTTACATCATTCTCCATCTCTGAGAGTAAAATTATCACACATAAACGCTTTTTTTCTTCCCTTGAAAAAGTACAGTCACAATCTGTCTGTACTTTTAGCTAGCAGACAGATTGTGTGTCAAACTGCACAGAAGCTATTCATGTGTCATATTTGTGGAGCTGTTTGAAACATTGAATTTGAAATTACCTGCCACTTCAAAAGAGTTCCTCTTTTATTTATGCTCCTCTTCAGCTTGACGCTGAAGTGATCACAACTTTCTCCCATCTGAACCGTGAACCCGTCGCAGGGATGAGATGGACAAAATCGTGTGTGCAGGTGGACCCACGACTCGTGGCTTACCTGCATTTGTGGTATCAGCTAAAAGAAACACCAAACTGCAACAAAGGCAAAATGAATATGCATATGAATGAATGAAAAAGGAATTTTTTAATCAAGCTGCCTATGTCCACATTTAACCCAACATTGGCAGTAAGTTATATTTGGCAGTGTGACAAATATGATGCTTACTAAGTCAGAATCATTACATGGGTTGCTAAGGGGCTCGCAGATGCACAGAAACTGTGAACAGAGCTTGAATTTTCTGTATGTGAAATTACCACTTGGTTTTATTTTCCCCCAAAGGCCCTCAAGGACACTCTGAGAAAAATAAAGAATCTGAATTTAATGAATATGCCTGTCTATTGCTTCAACTTGATATCAGCTTATTATGTAATGAATAAAAACATCTCCTCATGCAGACTATTTCCACATGAGGAAAACCTTGTCCTAATTTACCAATATTTCCAAAAGAATGACAGGCGAGGTGATAGTTTACTTTAATGGTCCTTCACTCTTCTTATAAAAAAGGAAGTGAGTTAAATTGTGCATTGATAATTTTTATTTCTCGATACTGGTTTCTCTGTCTCTTGATCTGGTCACATGTGCCTTTCCTCCTGTGCTTGCTGTCAAAGCTCCTATTTCCATAGCCACGGTAAGACCTGCATTAATTTAATCATTTCCACTGTGTTCAAGAGGCTTCAGTGTGATTCAAAAGGATTGTGAAAGACGATTTTCAATTTACACTTCAGGTTAGCTGCAAACTCAGTGTCATTTGGAGTGAACAAAATGATGGGTTTTCATGGACACATTTTCATGTTTCTGACAGGAAATAATGTAGGCACGTAGAAGAGCAAATGATCTTGAAGAGTAAGCCTACGAGTCTTTATGCAACTTGTATTTCCAGCGTGACCTCGCCAGTTTGGCTCTTTATTTAAAATGCTGATTTGACAGCTGCCTGGTTTTTGTTATAGACTGTGTTGTTTCTATGTCTCTATGGGTATCTTAGCAGAAAGCCACAAAATATTCCATGGATGTCTTGTATGTTTATTTGCTCCTGTTTGCCTTCGTGCTATATCTCGGGAGTGTTTTACCGTGAAGTATCCAACAGCACACAGAGACAAAGCTTTAGCTTTGTGTTTTCTGTGTAGAGTCTACAGAGACCATGTGTGGGTTCCTCTCACATTGCCAACACAGGGGAGTGAGTAAACAATAGCTTGAATCACTGCCCAGTATTCTGCTGACAATATTCGCCATCATTTGAGCTTCATTTTGATCAGCACTTTATAAACTTACTTTTGGATTTTGTCTTTACATTTAAGCTGCTTTCTGTTGTAAGGACAGACCACAGCTCTGATTGGGTGATAGGCAGTGTACATTCTGGACAGGTTACTAGTCCACTGCACGGCAAAATAGTAGTGGTGTGCGATACTGCATATATTGGTATCAATCCAATACCAAGTTAATACTGGACAGTAACACCGATACCGATACTTTTCAATAAATGCGGTGGATGCGTCATTGAATTGCTAAATCTCAATTAATTTTCATGACTTTAAGTGTTTTTTGTGATGTTTCTTTTTTATTATTAAATAGTTAAAACCCAGAACATAATTAGGACAAGGGTTTTTAATTAAATAGAAAATGCTTTATTATTGTGGCGGGGTGTGGTCTAATGCCGCTGCAGGTAAGATGGACTCACCTGCACGGCATGTGCTCTGCTTGTGTTGTTGTTGTTGATGTGAAGCGGGAGAGCTGCAGCCGTTGAATGTAGTGTTACAGCAACTGTAAATGGTAAATGGACTGATTCTTATATAGTCTCTAATTTACCGCGAGGAAAGCCTGAACACACTTCACCAGTTAAACTCAAGCTTAGAAAATCCTGTGCAGTAACTTAAATGGGTGAACTAATGGGCTAGTTCACTTTGTAGCATGTCTGGCTAGAATTGGTAGCAGACAAGCTCTCCATCCGTCCCATGGATTAGATTGGATTACAATCCTAGATGGAACATTATGGATTGGGTTGGGGTGGATAATCCACTGGGGAATATTAACTTCTGACAGTGGATAATATGTGTTGGACACTAAAGATGGTCAGAGTGAGAGGTTTAACAGCAACCACAAGGTCCTCGCCAAAGCCAAAATATCCATTCCCGTCAAAGTGCCTTTTCACCTCCGCCTCGTGCTGCAGGCGTCACCGTGCTCTTTGTGCAAAGGCACCACTTTCTGAGATTGATGCCTTTGTTTGAGGTGCTAAAACAGAAAAAAAAGTGACAGAGAGATTTTGAATTAATGTGAAAGAATCACACATTGAAATTGTGTCTCCGCCCGCGTGTTTTTCTGTTTGCTGCCTCTGAGAAATGTTGCGAGCGCCGAGAAATAAATTAACACCAAGCAGCCTGCCAAAAGCAGTTAGAAACTGGCTGCGACAGGCAATTCTGTTAAAGCTACAGCACCACAGCAGGTGTGAGACACGTCGCTACAACAGAAATTAGCTGAGAACATTTTCATATTGCATAATATGGTTCGCTATGTCTAGTCACTGGCTGTACCACTGTAACACAACACAGCACAGCCTGTTCAGCTGCTACAGATCCAGCAGGAATATTTAGAGTGATGCACGCTGTGATATTATTCTGTTATTATATGTTACCTTATATATGTAATCAAAGTAGTTGAATTAGAATACTGCTGTAGATCATATTATACCCTTTAATATAGAGTGTGTGAGCTGTATGTAGTTTAGTTCTCGTTATACTTTTGAGTTAACAGAACATATTCACATATTAGTTCATTAGATAAATGTGCATCACTCTGTATCCTTGATCTGCTGGGAATGTGTTACACTGTTTTCTTGACATGCTTAATTGTTGAATCATGAAGAGAAGGTTGTAAGCAGGAGACTCTGTGTCTAAAGACAGGGGAGATAGATAGACTACATTCCACACCCCCACCTTACAGAAAGCAGAGAAACAACTGCCGAGGTCATAACTTAGGCGCTGTAACAGAGAAAGAATGTGATGTTTTGGCTTTTACGACTAGCTGGGGGCCACTAGAGACTATAAAAAGCTGAGCAACCCGTCACCATTTTGAGACATGTGCCTGACCCTCTGGTAGCATCTCTCCCGTCCGGACGTTGTAATGCTCTGACTGTTGAATTGTATGGAAATAAATGATTGTTGATTGAGCATTGATACACCGAGTATTGTCCCTCCTTCAGCCCAAAGATTCAAAGAATTGGGAGATTTCAACAACTTGGTGCCGTGTGACCCGGATCTTTGGTGTGCTGAGGAAGTGCAGATTTGGCTTTTTGGTGAGATCGTGGGGCAAGGTGAACAGAAGGCCGGCCTAAAACAGAAAGGTAAGCACAGCCTGTTGTATTATAAATACCAAATGTGCATATTGGGCTTTCCAAATTAATCTGTTCACTGAGTTGCACGTAGTTTCACAGTAAATTTGTCGGTGTCTGGTTTTTGGCGCAAGATACTAACAACATAAGTTGAGGCTGAATTCCAGTGTGTTAAATAAACTGCTTCTACCGAGATACTAATAACATACTACGTTGGACTAGTTGCAGCCACTTTACCCTCCACATTTAACTTTGTCTATGACTGGCTTCTGTTGCAAGAAATGGGGAAAACTTCTAAGACGCGGCCAAAGTTTAGCATATGAAATAGAGGTGAAATAGAGTCTGGCTTATGGTGTGCTTGCATTTTCAAAGGTGAGCTCAGAGGTTTCTGCACTGCAAATTATCTGGTGCTTGCCATGATTTAAAATCTTATTTTTAGACAGGCCAGATTATTTGCCTTGTTTTAAAAAAGATTTACTTGTTTCTAAGTCTGGATTTTAGATAATAAACTTAAATCGAGAATAACCATATAATTGTGTCTATATTAGTACAGAAATCCAGAAATGGGAAGAATAACTCTTAAAATAGCCTACATTAGGTCTCTCACCAGATGTCTCTCAAAATATCACTTGTTTCAAGATAGAGTGACAAACTCAATTTGCTTGATTTAGGAAATTCACACAAGGCATCTGTTGAAAATATTATTTATTCAAAATCATGTCTGACTTCAGTTGTACATATAAGGGAAAAAAATTAACCACAATTTATGATACAAATCACATTTCAAAGACAGCTGTTTGTCCCAGCATGCCAGCATTATGTGGTACAACATTGACATTGGTTTAGGGAACATTTAATGACTGTCAACTTATATCATCACAAACTACACTAAGCCAATACTTGGTGCAACCCTAATCTTAAGGGTGATTTCTATGGGAAATAATATCAGAAAGACTGTATTTGATTGGAACAAACACACTGTCCTTAAAACTAATAGAAAAGTATGAAGTGTAATCAATGAGCTCATGGGCTAATTCTGTAGCTTGAGCAACAATGGGCATAGTTACTTCATATGCCAATAAGTCTTCATTTAAATTCAAAGTTTCATAGCATTGGTACTCAAAAGCAATAAAAGATGAGTCAATCAAAAAGATATCCTTTATCAGTCCAAACACAGGGAAAGTGCCATCCACATCTGCAATAATCATGGACTTCCCAGCAATGTATTTATTGCCATTTAGAACATACCATTTCACTGAGACAACAGACTGCATGACATCTATTCCAAAAAATTCTTTAATTTTTTTCCTAACATATTCATTATTTTTAACAGCTGATACTGGCCCGGATTCCTTTTCTTTCGCAAAAATAGGATGTTCAGTGCCTATTTCATTTTGACAACACTCAAGAAATTGATTGTGGTTTGCTAGGGATTTACAAACATTTTTAAAATTTAACTTAGAAGCCCACTGTTTAAAATAGGAGTGCTTTGCCTCAAAGCGCATGCACATACTCCTTATTAAAGGTCCAAGGGATAAGATTTGACTGGGAAGATGCAACATATAATGTTGCTTAGGTATTATATTGGCTTCGGGAAAAAGTTGCTTGAACTGATACAGGTGTTCTTCAATCATACTTCTCAGTTGCAATACAGTTTGTAAAGAAATAATGGGAGCAAGAACTATTTGAACTATCATAATTAACTTTCTAATAAATACAACATACTCACTCTCCACACCATACAAAAGAAAAAGTAATATTTTTAAAAGAATTAGCATCTGTCCACAAGACTGTTTCAATTTGTTGTCGTTAGCCGCTAAAGTGCCAAAGCTAATAGGACATGGTTTATCCCGTATTTCAAGAGGTGAGTAAGGAAAATTTTGAATGTCTGAATTAAACTTGTCTAATTCCAATTGTCCTGAGAGAATTAGGTGTTTTAATACAAATTTAACTTCCATTGATGCAACACCTTCAAAAATAACATGCATTATGTCCTGTGGAGTTTGTTTGATCAGGTCAAATGCAGGAACATCAACTAGTCTGCTTCTTCTATTAATTCCATAAGTAGTTTTGAGGGACGCTTTCAATAAATCTGTGCTTGCTTTATCTATTTCAAAACACTGCCTGATATGTTTCTCCAGAGTTCTTTGAACAAACTTCTTCTCCTCAAAAACACTTTGCATATCATCAAAGTTGCATTCACAGTGTCTACATTTGCTATAAGCAAAACCAATCCCTTCTTTAAAGCCAGCAATCTCATGCTGGGCTAGCGTGTCTCCGCAAATGGCTATAACAGCACCAAACAATTCAATTTCACCATTTGACATTTCAATCCTTACACCATTGTAAAGCAGTGATAGATCTTGAAGTATTCTTTTCAGTACAACATCAATACCCCACTGAGAAATGTCACTTGCTTTAGCAATAGCAAGAAGTCGTATTGCAGCTAACTTTGACCTAAATTTTGGATCAATATTTCCTAAAGTATAATAAAACATGACCAATTTGTTTGCAGAAGCATGGGACCCTAAGGGGTTACATATTTCAATTTCATCTGTGTACAGTATTAATTGCAATGCATTTGGCCTCTGAGAAAACAAGGGGTGAGATGTAAAGAGGGACCCGTCTCTAAAATCATAGAAGAATCCCTCTCTGCTTCTTTGTGGTGCAGTGTTCAACATGGTAAAGATTCTCTCATTAGTCATTAACTGCTTTAGACTTTCAATTAATGGTACATAGTAAAAACTTTTGTTCCTTAAGGACATGACCCTTGAAAGACCTTGCTTTACCCAACATATCTTCTGGGATACTACTACTTCCTCGGCGTTGACTGGACAGAACATTTCCCCTATGGCTCTACACTGTCCATATGCAATGGTGGAGAAAGGATCCATGAATTTATCAAATGTAGCCAAAGCCTCATCTTGAAGCTGAGTGGTTCCCTCGGCATTATCTTCAAACACTGTCTTCATTCTTTCCTTGAGCGTATCCAAAAGAACAGCCTGATACTGTTGCACTCCTGAGATGATATGTTTGACCGTTCTCTGTGAAAACATTTGAAACAAAAGTAACTTATTCTGCATTTATATTAAAAAAAAAATTCTGAATTCCATTATGAACAAGTAAGACATTGATTGCCTTATGTAATGTATTGATCCATTAAGACTATAACATACCTGTGATAAGTGGCACTGTTCTTGAACACTGATAGCAAAAGCTGCAGCAGATCTGGTAATATCGTGTCTGGTAAAGGATGTTTTAGCAACAGCTTCTTCCTTTAGAGCAGAAAAACAAAGTTAGTCCAAACTCCTGGCCAATTATAGAAATTCTTACATAACAGGTATAATCAGTTACACCTAATGATTGGTCCATTAAAAAACAAAGTGCATGACAGTGATTAGTGTTACAGTTGTGAATATTCAATATAATATAAGATAATATAATATTCATTCTTTGGAATAAAGAAAAAAAATGGAAAAGAAATCAAAGACAAAGAAACAATAAAAAAGGGGTTGTCCATTGTTTTGATGAGGCTAGGGATTGGATTCATGAGAATGAGATTTTATCTTTTTAAATAATGAATTTTTGTTCGCACTTAGATATTAGTTTCTTTACATGTTTGTTGTATTTATTAAATTATTTATGTATTTTTAAATCACGTAATTTAGATTTGCACTTAGAATTTATGTTAGTATTAGTATATGGATATATTTTATTGTATGCATTTATTAATTTATTTAATTTTCAAAAAAATCATTCTTATCCATGTTTTGGCAGTATTTCTAGCCAACAGATTTTTTTACAGTGCTTCCAAATACTCTGTGTCTTACCTGAAACTGTAATTCCTACGAGATACCCAAATTGCTGTCACATTGAACGATTTAAACGCGCTGAGAGTGTCTTTGATGCAAACTTCACCAGGAGACATGCCAGCCGCAGAGTGTGTGCCTTCTCCGGCTGCAGCATAGCCTGTACTATCTACACTGAACTGCTATTCTGTTTATTTGTTTTTCATTTCATCCTGCAGGATGAAATTGTGATTTAAAATCCAACCATGGTGGAAATCGCTTGTAACAGTTTGAAGAACAATATCTAGCGGTATAATATCGCGAGATCTCGTTAAATTTCTCTTGATTAAAAATGGAGAAAATGATTAAAAGTAATATAGGACCAAATACGAGGAGTTAGACATAGCTAAATTTGTCATCAGAAGCCACACTACATTTTATTTAGTTTAACACTTACCGTGATCGGGCTGTCAACAACCTGAGGCTCCTGCACTTCAGGCCAAGATCCACCAGTTGATATTTCCACGGTGCTGGTTGTTGTTGCAGTACTACAGTTGGCAAAGACTGAAACACCAAAATTTTCCGATCCTAAAGAGTGGGATGTTGGGGGGATCCTCCATCCTCTTGGTGGGCTTCCATTCGTCAAATACAGAGGGTGCGTCCGTTTAATGTGGCGAAAGAATGAGTTAAAAACTCTGAAATCTTGTTCACAGCCATCTATTCCACAGTAAACCCAAAAATCCTGCCTTCGACCATGAGCTGCATTTATGTGGCTAAGGAGCACCTTCAGAGTTAAAGAAACAAAGATAAAACAGATCATACATCTCCAGAGCGCCATGGTGAACTGTTTTCGCGCAGTAGCAATGCAGCTTTACTTTACCGCTCTCCACTGAAGGCCACAGATGAGAGTGTGGGACCATGGGAAAGGTAGGCAATTTTAAAAATATATGCATCCTTAATTATCCAATTTTTCAGGTTTAAATTACATCAGTTATATTTATTTTTAGGCAATAAGTGTTTAAGACTGAATTTATATTTTTATTTTCTTTTTTTTTACTTAAAAAAAATTAAATATAAATAATTTTCTGCATGCGCATTCTCAGTTCCTGTCGTGACGTTACTTTCACGCGGGACAAACTCTTTTCCCCTGCTTTGTTAACCATCAGGACCGTTAGGAAGATCAAAATTATTTATCTAAACAAAGTGAACAGTAATTTAAGGTTGGTAACATTAAGTTGATTTGAAAAATACTATGGTACAACGGTGTTATTAAGATAAAGTCGTGTTTTGTGAGGGCTGCTAGTTAGCAATCTAGCTAATGTGTTAACTTTAGCTAAATGTTCTTATTTAAGCCGTAGGATATTTCCAGGTACTGTGAGTGGAGGCTTTGGAACCGAACTAGAGAACTGCTGTCACGGCATGGACAACTTTGACGATGCCATACTGTCTGTGTTGCAGGGTAAGTCTTATTTTTCAGTTATTTTGGTACGTTAGCTAAGCAGCCTTAGCATCTGTTAGCATCATTTCTGAAACTTGGAGCTAGGATTGCACTCTACTCTGAACTTTATCCACATTATAGCCTTGAGCTGTCTTTGCCTAAATAGACTTGGAACATCATTCTTGAAGACAGCCAAAAATAGTTTTATTGCATTCCCAAATATTTGATAAACTGTTTTAAGTTTGACATTTTATCCTGTTAATATTACTTATTGCTAAAATACATTTATTGACAAAAAAAATGACCTCAATATGTAATAAGCCACGCCCAGGAAAAGAGAAATAAATATCACTTTTGAAGTTGTTTTTCTCTTTTACAGCTGCGAATATTGATGAGGAAACTTTGAGGAGCTTTACCCGGGATGACCTAAAGGATCTTTTTCCGGGCCATGAAAATTTCTTCCGTAGAAAGAAGATTTGGGATTTTATCAGCCAAAAGGTAAATACACATTATACCACTAAGAAGATGATTACTGTCCATATTGTCTAGCATTAATTTGCCTAATTGTGTATTTTTGTTTATATCCCACAACTGTTATAGTTTAAGAGTACTGACCAAGATGCCAACACTTTCCATCGAAGCGAGAGTAACCCCTTAGGCTTTGATGTGTCACAATGTCAGCCTCAAACTTCCACTCCCATTTCCTACACTGCTGACAAAAAAATGAAAATGCCAGACCCACCAGAGTATGTGGTGTATACAGATTCAGAGTTGGACATGGTGCGCAGTCAGTACTTTGCATTGCTCCACAGTGGAAAGGAAAAGGACTGTAGGATGTCGAAGGAGCTATGTTGCAGACTTGTAAGGAACACCGTCACCAGCATGGTTGCAATCCTCCGTGCTAGTCCCATGGGGAAAGAAGTAACATACCCCTCCAAACTCGAAATGAGAGCAATGTCGCAGAAGATTGTCGACTATTACCCCATGTTACGTGATGCTGACACACACATGCCATACGTAAGTCATTCTTTACCCACTACAATATCTAAAATTGAGTGAGATAATAAAATGATGTACAAATATATATTATTTTACCACAGCTGACCATCTACACCAAACTGTACAAACGACTCCAAAATATGAAGTCTCCAAGGAAGAGGCAGGGCTCCATGCCACAACGAGGCAGGCCCAGGAAGACTCTTTTCAGCTCAGATGACACAGACAATGGGACTGAAGGTGACCTAAGTGGTGAAGCAAGTGGTTCAAGTGACTATACCATACTTCTTGAGAGCAATGATGACCTCAGTGAGGATAACTCAAATGCAGGTGTGTACTTTGGTCTGCTGTACTAATGACTTTTGGACATCTAAAACTTCAAAGAGACCACCTGCCCTCAGTTTTCTGTTCAGAGTGCATCACAAGATTTATACAGTGTTGAGTATTTTCCTTAACTTTCTAGCTATTCCCTGTTATTACATTCTGTTCATCTTCTGTTTTTTCCTCAGAGAAAGAATCCCAATTGCCGCTACCCTCCACTGTACCAACTACGTCAAACAATACTACCCTGGCTTTACCACTATTATCCAAGTCAGCCTCATGCTCTGCACCCAGGGCTGATATAGGTCCTTCAACTGCACCTCCAGATGATGTTGTTGGTAAGTCCACCATCACCCTTATCTACCTCTGTCTGACTGTGGTTCCTCTTACAGCTCTTTCCAAAATATGGTTGCAGCAATGAACCCCGTTCTAAGTGTTTATTCCATAAATCATAGTGGTTTGGCATTAACTCGAGTAGGTGTGTAAAATCAACATATGATAGATCCCTCATTCCAGTTTGCCAGTTAGCCATAGTAAGTATTTTAACACTTTGTGTTGTAATGGGTGTTACTCAGTGCTGATTATTTACACATGTAAATCCTCATGCTGGTCACATCTATCATGCCTTATCACAGTGTTTCTGTCATAGATCAAATTACCTAAAATATTTTTATCCATCAGCTCATAATCACTGTTCACACTGATGTGAACGATATACACAGTAAACAACCTTTACCTTATTTTCACCACAGTTTTATTCACGGGCATCTTAAACTGTCGTTTTAATATTTGATTCTGTTCAAACTAACAATTAACATAAATCCATGATCATTATAAGAAAAGGACACAAAGGGAAATGATCAGGACATATAGGGTCAGTTCATTACTCAAACATATTTAACCTAAACATTAATTCTCAGAAATATTATACTTAAAAACAACCATGCAACTAGAAATGACTGATTAGAAAAATCTGAATTTTGTGAAGTCTAGTTACACCATGTCTTACAATTGCTCTTTGCTTTCCCTAGCAGACCATGACAGCCTGAAGATGCAGGCAAGACATTACAAAACCTTGAGCAACATGTACAGGAAACCCAATGCAAAACCCAACCAAAGTGACGTTGCTCAAATTTTGGACCTGGAGTTTGAGGCCAGACGAACTTTTATTGACGCAGATATTACAAGGGAAGAAGACAGGCCCAGAAAAGTATTTGAAGCATACCCGTGCTTCAAAGACATACAAAATGTAAGTTCAACTACCTTCAGTTAAATTCCTTGCTTTCTCTGGATAGGTTTAGTTAGTTCTTGACTAACTGAGCACAACTTTGTCATAGGCGATGGATGAACTGCGTCGCATCATTGGTGGCTCCAACTGCAAATACATAGATCAAATGAAGGGTCGATGGGCAGAGTTTTGTTCGAAAGTGCAGTTCTATGGCATTTGGAAGAAGGTCCTGAAACCTCCTCTCCCCTTGGATGTACGTGGAGGTAAGTGGCCTTTTCATACATTAAATCCACACATCAGATATGTTCGGATTGCTTTGTTGAGATACTTTTCTCTGTTCACAGTGGATTTTACTGTCACTCTCTTCAATGCACTTCCATCTCTTTTTCCTTCAAAAACTACACCACCAAAGCGGCTGGGAAGTGCCAGTGAGGCTCTCCTTCATATCCTCAAGGTGAGAACAGCTGCAATACCAGCCACTGTAACTTGTACTCCATTTACTTGTATTGTTATTATTAATATTATTATTTTGCTTTTCCTGCTTAATAAGAGTAGGTCGAAGTTCAATTCAGCAGGGATTAAATTACTCCTTATTCAGGATTTCTTAATTGTTATTCAAAACCTACTCCAGAGAGGCAGCACAGAGCAAAAGCACATTGCAGTTAGGATACAAGTAGAAGCAGTAAAATGATATATTTAAAAAGGCCTTCAAAAACTAGAATATGTAACAAAGTTAAAAGAAATTGTTTTAAAAAACAAATGAGAAAAAAAGCACAAATAGACATGATAAAAATGCTGCAAATTAGAGAAAATTCATGCTCAGAATTAATACATTTCCAAAATTTCATATTTATGTAAGTCAGATATTTTATATTTATTTCTTCTATTCCAACAGTAAATCAGTTGGAGCATTCTAAACTCTTGATATTGCTATTTGTGTCTTAAGCTGTTTGGATGCACAGCAACCCTTTCATTGAAAATCTTGAAGAATTTGTCCTTTTTTTGTGCTTTTCTAGCCGGGTGAAGATGCAATGCTATACCTGGAGAAGCGGCCTCTCTCCTCCCCAGTGCTGCTTTTTGATGGAACAACCAGCATTGTTGCTGTAGGAAACATACCAGTGACCACTCTCCCCTTGGAGGATTTCTGGGAAGGAATGTTGGTGTTGATGGCATATTACTACACCTTGCACTTAACATACCCAAAATGTGTTGCAACGGTCCTCTCTGTCATACAAACTGAGGTAATCACTGATGCCATCCATGATCAAGATGCCACTAGTGCATATAAGAAAGCAATAGCTGAGTGGAAGTCGTTCTTTGAAAAATAGGTGAATACCAAGCAGGATTTTATCAGGTCATTTGCAGTTTGTTTAGTTTTGTAGTACGTTTGTACAACTTTGTTCCTAATTTGCCTAGCAATGTCCTGAGAAACGGCTTTACTTAAGATGCTTTACAAATGAAAGTTGTTGTTTTTTTTTCTTAGTGACACTTTACCTGAGGCATGTAAAGTTTTAAGTCAGTAATGCCATTATTTATAACATTGTGAGACTATGTGACTGTCACAAAAGTTTAAGGCCAAAACTGTAATTTTTTTTCTGTGTTTAGGCCTTTTAAAGGGTTGATTTAGACTTTTAGGGATTGTGCAGCAGCCCTATTTTGTTTAAAAAAAAGGATTTTGTTCTCATGAGAGAAATAAATATTGGCATATCACTCTTGTCCTGGTTGTGATTTCAGTAGAAGCCAAGGAGTAGGAAAAAGGTCTGTTTTAAGGTTTTTTTTGCCTGGATTTAATATTGATTCGGCTCTATTTTAAGATAAGCCAACCTGAATCAAGAAACAAATTAATCATATTTCACTAATATTGAGTAGTTTTTCATAGTATTAGAACTATTTTTCTCGTTGCAGTGCATTCATTTGCTGCAAGTAAGAATTCAAAACATAAAAAAAGACTGTAATTTAGCATATTTAACTAATATTTGGGACTTGATATCAAGTAATTTTATCTTAAATTGAGCTCTTTAAAGCTTATTTTAACCCTCTTCAATTCTCAAATGTGTTCTTTTATTTCTGGATTAAAAAATCTTATTTCAAGATTTCTTATTAAGTAAAATAAACTTGCTGCATGGACAGATAATTTCACTTGTTTTCAGTGCTTTTTGTATCAAATGTAGTATTTTTTTCCTAAATATAGACTAGCCATTTTTGCAGTGTGTGTGTGTTTCTGCTTGTGAGACGCGCTCTCTGTGTGTTTCTGTGTGTGAAATATGAACATGGTGACAGTGACGGTTGATGTGTGAATGGGAGGACATTAGAGCAAAGACACATTTTAGGATCAAAGGTTGATGCCTAGTGTACCTTTGGAACATTTGCCCTAGGAGTGGCGACCCTCCTGTTCGTGGACGCGCGGGCAGGACCGGCGGCGTCCGGATGCCGAGGTGGTGACTTGGGGAGGTGAGGGCCCCCGCATAGCTACGGAATAACACTGGGACCGCAGCGTAATCGCGGGTTCACATTTATTCCGGACTAGAACAAGACACATTTTGCGAACAAAGGTTGAGTCTAGATTAGTAAAGAAATAAAAAGGTTAAATTCCTCGTTTCAGTGGTTAAAATTGTTGTGTGCCTGTCCCCTGACGAGTGTGAAATTAAATAAAGAGGGAATTTGGAGCCACATAGAGATAGACGGGCATAATTGGGTGTATTACTCTGTGGTGTAATAAAAAAATAAAAAAGAGAGATAGTAAGAGGTGTGTAGTGGAGAATTATGACGCTGTCAAGGTAGGCGTGTTGCCTGCTTATCTGTTTAACATGTGATGAAAATGAAATTAAATAAATCTCTTAGTGTGTTAATACAGGAAGCTGCGGACCTGGACCAACTGCCCCCACAAGCACAGCGGCCGAAGCAAAATTATAGGTAATGGGAACCACACCCAGCACGAATCAGCAGCTGTGAAAAAGACAGCAGCAAGGAGAGAATTAGAGGAGGAATTAAGAGAAGTTTTAACACATAAAATTGGGGCCAACGGACTTGTGGAGGTTGGGAAGGCGTCCGGAGCATCACAACAAAAAGGTGAAACAAAAACACACAAGCAGAGAAATCTGAGAGAAAGGCTCCTTTTAAGGTAACGCCTAGTTTGAGAAAAGATAAAATTAACCTGCTTTTATACAAATGCACATACACGCAATGAAGAAACAGCTTACACTCATGAACACGTGAAGATTTTCCAGCAAGGCTAAAGCAGCGAAACTTAACATACATCTGTTGTTAAAGGATAAATACATTACTGACAAATAAACCCTCTGGGTTGCAGGACAACAATTTAACTTCAAAGAAAAAGACACTGGTCTGACCAACCAGTGATGACACGACAAATTTAGGGGTTAAGAGATTCAAATTGTGACATGTTTTCTGCTGATTGATTGATACAAGTGATTACTGAATGAAAGAAAATTTCCTTTTGGGCTTTTAAACATGATCTTAAGAATTTTAACAGGTGCATGTTGTCCTGTCAACTTGGTGGGTTAGGAGTTGATTATATCGGGAGAGAAAAAACAAAAAAAAAGGGGGAGAGAAGGCTGACACAGGGCCTGGTCCCGGTGTTTCTCCCCTCTCGTTGTAATACAGCCAACACAACATCATTTTCCTGTTCGTTTGCTTTTGTTTTTGCCTGTTTTTGTTTTTTTGTTTTTTCTCTATATATATTTAATTACAGGCTGCTTTGCCGGCCCTGAAAGCCGAGGCTGACTGGACTCCTGCTCTCCCCCATATGTGACACTGACCAAATGCTGCAACAGCTGGACCCACAACAACGACCTGAGAATGTCAACAGACCTGCAGGAATGTGATCTCATGCAGCCGAGACGGAGAGCACTAAACCTAAGGCCCGTTTCACTACACGGGGGAAAATTCCCAGACTGCGTCAGCTGACAGAGCTGTGACGAGACGCCCGCCAAGCCCGAATGAAAAGTAAGGCCGAGCGAAAGAATGCTGACCTTGATAACTTTGCATTCACACTGTGCAGGACAGTGATGGACCAACACGGATGATCGGGCGGCGAAAAAGGGCGTGACCGAGACAGGAGGAGTAACTGAGGTCAGAAGGCACCTCAGAATGGACAAAAACACAGAAGAAGATGCAGGTTTCACCTGCGGTGAACATCGACACTGGAGAAAGGACTGCCCCAATTGGGGTCAGAACCAGGACGGACTGAACTTTGAGCAGCAGCAGCAGCAATGGTCGCAAACGAACTGAAAAGGAGGGGGGCAGGACCCCAGGGCACGCTTCAGGCAGTGGTTTACCCAGAACACCAGAACAGGAAAGTGATGAACACACACACACACACACACACACACACACACACACACATACACACACACACACACACACATTGGAATGCTGATTCACTGAGAAGTGATGCACACATACACATGCACACGCTTGTGCAATGAAGAGTGATCCACACGCACACACACACACGCTGATGCAATGAAGAATGCTTTGCTTATGCTGATATGCAAAATGCTGCACACAAACATCCCAATGCATAATTTTTATGAGGAGCCATTGATTTCCATTGATTACTTAGAATGTGTTATATGTCACTCAGAGGGCATTTGTGTAGATTTTAGGAATAAGGTCTAAAACGGTTTGGTTATGAAAACAATGTCTGTGCGTGATGTCTGTTTATGGCTCAAGGCCTTGACTGAGTTCTTTGCTGTGCTTCACACAGCCCTGATGAGGAACAGTGGCACAGAGTGAAAATGATGAATTAATAGTGTAAGTTTTAGGTCGGAGTACGGCATTTTCTGTGATTGAGTTTTGGTTCAAGGAGGAACAAAAGGTGTTACGGCACCTGAGCTTCTCATTCCCACACAATATTGTCCCGGCAGGAAGCAAAAACGTTCCTGTGAATTTCTGGTTGATTTTGTGGCTTTGCTTAGCGCTAGTTTGATGTTATCAGTGAGCTTTGGCTTGTGCTCTTTCTCGTAAGCGAGAGAGGGATAGTTTTATGCTTGGACATGTCTGCAACGGGCCCTAGTTTGTGTTATTTTAGTAGTATTTTGTTGGTTATGTCTGTTTTCGTTTTTGTTACAGTGCACTGAGATAAGAAAATCTGAGAGGTGTGATCCACCGGTGGTGATATGTTGATATTTTGATATTTTGTGAGTTTATGATTTAACAATCAGCTCTTTAAACCAGGCCTGAAAGATTGAGATTTAAAGCGCTATGAAATATTCTTACAAAAACAGTTGCAAAGTGTGTTTCTCCATGATTGTAATTGGCTTGGGAGAAATTCACTTATAGGGAACACTGAGAAGTTCTGAGTCTAAAAGGATTGCACCGAGTCAATCCGGCCCAAAAAACAACAAGGAATTGTTTTCCTTTTAAAATGATGACGTCATCTTGCTGGTGATGGATGCTCGAATAGGTTGCGCGTGAGACTCCATTATCAGCAACATCTGGTATGAATGTGTGTGGAGGTATGCATGTGAATGGACTGTGATGGACTGACGACTAAAAGTTTTGACTGACTAGATACTGAGACAATGACTGCACCAACTTTAGGATTAGTAAATGCCAATAAACAATTCATAAACAATTCACCCAGCCGGCAAGAGAAGGGTGGATGCTTCGCTTTGTTTTGTTTTGTTTTTCAGGAGCAGGAGGATAAGAGAGACTGGAGGAGGAGACTCTAGCTTCACATAAGTATGAACTGCAGACTTAACACTGTGGTTGCTGATTTTGAGTTACTGATGTTTGCATTAAGAAAACTGTGCTATATTAGCTGTGTTTTGAGTAAGGTATCATGTTATATTATTGGGAATGCCAAATGCTACAGTGGAGAAGACTTTTGATACCACTCATGACTGGAATATGTTATTATTAACCATAGCAGGCCACTGTAAAAAAGTCAATTAAATTTTATAGAGGAAAATCGTCAAAACTTTAACAATACCTATGAATGACTGGCCACATTCAGAATAGAGATATGCAATAACAAACATTGGTCCACGTGATTTAGGTTCTCATTTGAAATAGTAAGTTATTAAATGTAGAATATAATTGACAGGGACATTTGATAGGATGTGGTACTGCAAAAGAACAAGAGCAAAGTAAATAAAGAAAAATATTGTGTTTGGTTTGGATAAATTCAGATTAAAATGTACCATTACACTCAGAGGATCAATATGAAATAAAACATATGCAAAATTTGTATGAAGTACATGACTGATAACTGTTCTGTCCTGAGCTGTTGTTTCTATAGCACCCACTTGACCACACCAACAGTTTCTCGCCACCAACAGGGGGTATTTGCAAAGAATAGGGAGGAATATCATCAAAACTGGGAAAGGTAAGCCCCGAAGGGGGTGATGACACCATAACTTTCACTTATGGTCAAATTCTTAAAATTTGACCCCAAACTTGAAAATTCTTCAAACATTTAGAGACAGAGTGGATAAACATAATGTCGCAAACCACATAAGGATGGAGCATTTGAATCAATAAGATGGTGAAATAACACGCAGTAAAATGTGGATCATGTTGATTATGTTTATTCCAGTGTGCAGAGGAGTCAATTCCCTTCACAAAGCTTGTAAATTCACTTGAACCAAAATTGGGAGCACCCGGTGCTGCAAGAGTTAATAGTCACAATACCCAAGGATAAGCACAAGAGCATGACTGATATGATGGGACTGGGATTTTGCTACACTTAATTATTGCAGACACAAATAAAACTAAATTGAAACTAAGGATTTTCAGAAAATAAAAACTAAACTAAACTAGCAAACAATTGGTAAAAACTGATTAAAACTGATGAAAATTGCAAAACTATTACAACCCTGGTCCAGACTAAGATGGCGTTGGACATCTTCAGGGCAGAAAAGGGTTGGTGTGACCAGGGTGTGGTTTGGCTTGTTGTATGTATATTTGAGATCATATGGCTCTGGATGGACCAGTTACCAGGGCATGCAAGGATGACAGACTTTATTACATGAGGAGAAGGGAAATTTTCGGGATTGAAGATCCTCTGAGATGACAAGGCTGGAGCAACGGTACTCGAGAGAAGAATTTCTGATACTTTCTGAGATATGATGTCACTAACCTTCTCTTTTAATTGTCTAGCTCCAATGAATTGACACAGGGGAGTGTGTCAAAAAGGGGGAGTTGAGTCCAAATATCAAACAATGGTTTTATGAACATCTGATGACGTTATTTCTGTGTTTAATAATTTAGGTATGGTAAAACTTAAGCATATAATGGGTTAGACTTAGAGAGGATTCATTAATTTTTGATTTCTTTTACACACACATAGATTATGATTAGAATAAGTCCTGAACATAATATTTTGAACCAAATTTGAATCATTAGAAGAACAATGGATAACAATATTAGATTATCAAGGCTAGGGAGAGAGGTGTTTTGGTTTTCTGTCTCTTGCAGAGAAAGGAAGAGACACCAGACGGGGACCCGGAGAGGTGAGGACCCTTCACAGCAGAGACAGATGTAGGGACTGCCGAGACAGCAACTGGGGTCAAGTGTCATGGCGTTTGGGCTCCTGGAGAACATGGATCCCACAAACACAGCAATAACCATGAAGGGGTTGGCGAAAACCAGGAACACCAGACCAACGAGGTTCGAGAGACTCTTGGCAAAAAGGGGGACACGGCGGTGACCCCAAAACACACAGATCCTTGTTTGAAATCGGGGCAGAATAATCCCCAGAACTGTGCAACGACTAAAGGGTGGTCGAACCCCGGAGGTCGAAGAAAGAAGCTGAGAATCACCCAACTGGAAGACACTGGTAGCTGTAGCAATAAAAATAAAGGTTAAAAGCTCCTTAGACAGAGGTTCTAGTCTAAGTACATTTGAAAGGTATAAGGGGGCATTAAAATGGGAGTGGAAAACTGGAGCACCAAAATAAAGCTGTGGGAGAATTGGGGAGTGATGGGAGTGTCATCTGTAACTGCTGTTATGGTTGTAAATCTAACATGACAGGATTAAAGTGGTTTGTGTTGGGAATATTCTGACTGTGTCAGTGGCTACTGATGGATACCATCAGTGTTAAAATGATGTTCCAGCCCAGTACTGAGTATAAGCAGCTCCTCGTACACAGCAGCCACACAGTAACACGGTTAGAGGGGCTTTGACTTAGTTAAGATCTAACTGTGCGACATCAGACAGCTGACTGTGACTGCCAGGCACAAGCTGGAGAACCTCTGCTCGAGTTTAAATGTAAGTCCACCGCTGAAAAGGAGGATTGTGTTAAAAAGCGGCGCTCATCTGTGTCGTGCTAATTAGGGATTACAGGTTTTTCTCTGTAAACTACCTGCACCTACAGGTATGATTGCTGCATTTTTATTAGTAGTCTCTTGACAGATTGTCAAACCGTCACAGTGGTGGTACAAGCAGGCCCGTGAAAGACTCAGAAATGTCATACCATGACTTATGCCTCGAGGCAAAGAAGCATACATAGAGTTACTTTTTGTTAAATCCCTTCTCATGGCTGTGTTTTTACAAATCTTGTACACATGCCTCCCTCATTGTTTGCAAACAAGTCTGTAAAAGTGACAGCTTTCTGACAGCAATCTTGAAAACTTGAGCCTTCATGCTGTGTAGGCTCCTCTCTCCCTCTCGCTGTTTTTTTGGAGGGTGTGTTTTTTACAGTAAACTTGAGGGTGACTTGGCTTAGGCAGTGGCTGACAAATGGGACACGGGGAATGTGGGGTTTGGGCAAAAAGCATGTCACAGTAAACAAGGAGAGAAGAAGGGAGTGTAAAAGAATTGTAACGTGAGAGCAGGGGAGGAGGAGTGAGAAGATGAGTGGAGGGTGAGAGTGGAGGATGGCAGAGCAGAGGAAGAGCGAACAGTGAGTGAGATATAAATTCTATTCTAATACACAGAAAAATCGGCATTGGGATTGCACAGTTACATCACACCTACAGTAAGATGCACACAGGTGGGGTTTTATCCAATCCAGCAAAAGAGAGCTGCATTGGAATTAATACTTTATTGGGGAAAGTTCACAGTGTTTATTTTCTTGACATTTTACCTGCTTTCTTGCTTAACGTTACATGAGAATAAACTGCTTTCATATCAGTTTAGACTGAAGTCTAAAGGGTTTGTGTCTAATTAAAGCTCACAAAATGTATTTATGTCAATCAAATAATTTAAAAACTCTGTTCATCTGCAGTGAGTGTTCCCAGAGATCACGCTGACTACGGACCAGATCCACTTGGTGTCTTTTGCTATCTGGGTCGGCTTGTCAGTGCACTGTTTACCTCAGCTGTCAATACGTCAGGTGTGAAGCTTCCAAGTGTATTTACTCTGGAGGAGGCTGTAGAGCTTTGTGAAAGGAGTCTGATATGGGTTGGTGAGTCAGTGATGCTCACTTCTGTCTGATGACAGCGACACTGAGATGAGCAACCATCGTTCCTTCACCTTGTGTCTTCACTTCAGATTGTTGTACTTGCCACGTTTTCCTGTGTCTACAGTTCTCCTCACTGCGCCATCGCTGCTCGGCTGCTGTCAATATCTACGGGCTGGTCTCTTGGCAAGAATCTCCAAACAACTCCACTGTTTCATCTCTGGAATCTGAATATTCACCGTGCTCACCGGCCTGTCCTCCTGTTCACCTCCTTCTGTGGATCGTCAGGTTGGAATCGCATTCATTCATTCACCTTTTGAACACTCACTCGGTCTTAGAGCCCTGACTTCAGTTCAGGAGATGAGGCTTGAGGTGAGGAGGAAGAGGAGCACGTTTCATCTAGATGTCATTTGTAAAGTTTCTTTCTTTCATGTTTTTGCTTCTTTGAAAGAGACCCTTTTTCAGATGATAAAACATGTACAGTCAAGATTTATTTATGAACACAAAAGTCATTTTTTCTGTTAGAGATACTGAAAAAGAAAAACTAACTGTATGTTTAGTATTAGTGACTACAAACTCCTTGGTTAAAATGACTACTTCAGAGTGACAGCCTCATCTCACAAATGTGACAACCCAGCATTTTAACAAAGTAGCATTTTGTTTTATTTTTTGGACCATAATTTACTAAATAAACATAATTCTGCATTAAAATGATCTCAATGCTGTTAAGACTATACACTTCAAATCAAAGATTTTTCCAGTTGAATGAGTTGCTCAGTGTTAGGAAGAAAGAACAGAGGTGTAAGGCAAAGCCACACTGCCTTCAGTTTTTAAAAGTTTAATAAATTGATTCTATTTTAATGATTATCTAGTAGCTTCTGCAGTCTAGCAGCTGAGGGAACAATGACTGCTGTTATTCTCCTCCTGAAGTGAGAGAGGATTTAATCAGTTCTGTCTGTTTATCTGTCTCTGCCTGTTTGTTAGCAGTCGATCGTCCACATTTTTCAAGATATATTTAACATTTTGTGTGATGATAGATACCAAAAACAACTCCAGCTGATTTAATTTTGGTGAAAATCAGGTCGAGGTCACACCAAAAACAGTAAAACATCATCTTACCCACAATTCTTTCATCATCAAACTTAACAATGAGCATTTGACCTTGACCTTCACTGTTAGTGCCCAAATTGACCTTCAAACAAAATTTCAAGAAACCATATTGAGTAATATATCATATGACAGAGCATGAAGAGAGCTGTACAACACAGTTTATTTTTTCAATACGGCGACCTGCGATGTCACAGTGACGTCATAATAGCCTGACACTATCGCACTGTAAGAAAAGCAGGCTGACATCAGCAGGTTGCCCTTCAGGGGGAGATGTGCTCTTTGAGTTCTCTTGTTCTTGTTAGATTTATTACTTTTGGTCAGCACTAGACTAGAAACCAGCATAAAATACAAGTACATTAAAAATCAATATAGTACTTAGCAAATATATTCAGTGACATCACAGCACTGGGGTATTTTCGCGACGTAACACTGAGAGTGCTCTAACAGCATTGGTTAAAGCGGCACCGTAGGAGCCAATGTGCTAAGTCAGTGGTAGATGTTTTGTTTTGTTTTTTCTTCTTACAGATACAAAACACTTTCATGTTCAGGCACTGCTGTTGTTGGTGTTTCATTGTAATGAGGTCATAAACCCTTTATGTCTTTTTCCTACAGAAATATAATCTTTTCATTTTAATACTACAAAAACAAATGACTCACTGAGTCTCGCAGTTCCTCAGTTTACTCATCTAGCTACATACTCTTGCTGCACTTGAGACAAAAGACTCCGGGGTTTTTTTTTTCTCCTTGAACTCTCTCCTTTAATTTGCTTATAAGGCTTTTTTATGCATTAATTAACCTCGCAAGCAAAGAAGGATGATTCTTTTTCCTTCTTTTTCCTTCTTTATGGCTGGAGAAACTGTGATTTTTCTTCTGCATTCTGCCAACCTGTCTTACTATAGAATAGTCTGCTCTCCCAGCAGGTTTTATTTCTGCTGCTTTCCAGGTCCAGGTGTGTTTGTGGGCTTGTGTGTGTGTCTGTGAACAAAATCTTCATATTTCTCATAGTTTCAATAGACATTAACTACTACACTTTTGTAGAAAATGTTTGATATGAAATGATGACATTAACTGCATCTGAAAATTATTACTTTAATAAAGATTTGAGTTTTGTACAGGGCACATGTGCAGAACAATACAACACCACACAAGACATGGACATACAGTATTTCAACAACATTAAATCAGACAGATACCAATGCATACAATGGAAAAGAATCAGTTCCAGTAGCTGTAAACAATATAACTCCACACTACTATCAAAAAGCCCAAACAAAGCTCAGGCGGGAGCTGAACAGACACCAAGCATGACATATAATATCGCCACTGCAGACTGAGAGGCATCATCAAAGACACTATTAGCCACAGCAAGATGATTCTGACCTGATTTAGCACCAGTTTGGCGGCACTGTGCAGACGTTTCAAGTAGTGACGGCGTTTTCAAATGTTTACTCAAACCTCTTACGTCTTCAAAAAAGCCCCGGGGAATTCACAGAAATGCAGATGCTTAATTAGCTCAAAATATCTTGCGATGAGAATTTTACATCAGGACAATTCATTTGATGATTTGTTTACATGGGTACAAACACCCTGGCAGGCACTTTCCACTAAGGATCTTTTTTGTATGCTAGGGAGAGCTAGTGTGAGAGAAATGTTGCATTCAACAGCATGTCTCATAAACCAGTCGAGAATAATGGTTAGAGGTGGATTTTTATGAAACTCACTAAGGCATATTACAAACAACAGTACAACTCATGCATGGAATGTATTACAGCTGAAATAGTTACTAACTGTATCTCATATCCCCGTGTTGTTAGCTTTGCTGCGTCATCATAATAATGTTGGTCCAAAATCAACATTGCAGCTGACCCATCAGGATGTTATGATGTCATAGCTTTGCAATATGGTGAAAAGAAAGTTTTGTTTAACGAGGGGCATTTTGTTTTATGTTTTTTTAATTTATTAAGTCATAAAGTATTATAAATATATCATCAAGTTAGGTTTGCTATTTTCTAAAGGTTGCTCATGTTGAGTTTTTGTGATAATTTTTAGAAGCATTAGCTAACTTCTTGGCTAATGCTAACAGTGACCTCAGACAATGTCACTGGTCTGCTGATCCTGGACCGATGTTATTGTGACGACGCAGGGAAAACACCAACGCGGAGACATCATCCGTGTTAATGTAGGATCCTTCATTTAAAGGTAAGAGTATAGCTTTTAAGCTAGCTAATCATAAGCGTTTCGGATAGCTAACCGCTAACATTACATAAGCAGTATAATAATTTTAATTTTATATGTTCATTTTGAAATTGTACTATATGTACCTTAAAAATACAATCTGTTTGCAAACTACATTTATCTTTATCTTATGTTGCACAACTCTCTAGATGTTAAGAGCATCTGCTGGACCGTTAAGCGTTTCTGAAGGAACCATAAAGCCCCTTCTTACTTCATACAAATGTATGCCATTAGTTAAAGAGCTTGGAAAGAAAGTAACTTTACTTCTTTAAATTTCGATTGCTAACTGAATGCTCAGACAACATCACTGGATCAACGTTATTATGATGATGCAGGAAGAACACCAACACAGAGATATCAGATCACCCGTGTTACTGAGTGGCTGCATGTTTAAAATCAAAGAGTATCTAAGAATGTAGATGTGCAGGGCTTTATGTATCTATCCATTTAAAGAAGATAAGGTATAGTGTGATCATTTGAGATTTTATTGGTTGGGTGTATTTGTCACAGGCTGGGTCTCTGACCCAGCGCTCTGAGTTCATGTTTGTATTTGTCTCATTTTGTTATGTGATTTAGTTTGTGTTATTTCCTATCTGCCTTTAGTTTAGGCAGTTATTGTTCCTGGGTTTTCTATGTTTTGGGGTTTTGTATTTATTCATCACATATTAGGTCTGTTAAGTTGTGTTGTCATGTTTTAGTATTTCCTGTTTTATTCTGACAATGTCATGTGTTCTTTGTTTATTGTATTTAGCTTTCCTCTCCTGGTCCTGTCATTAGGTTTATGTCTGTCAGCTGTTTTCCCCCATGTGTCGCCACTTCCCCCTGATCACCTCATGTCTGTATTTAAGCCTTTTGTTTTCTTCATGCCATTGTCAGGTCGTCTGCTCATCCATGTCTCATCCCCAAGTACCCATGTCAGTTCACTATGGTTAAGCTTTTTCATATTTTGTTATTAGTTCACCCAGTTTAGGTTATTGTTTAGTTTTCACCGATGCCCGATTATTTTGTACCCTCGTTGCTAACCTCAATAAACGGCTTGTTTTGTTAATCCACACCACGTTTTGGTCTGCGTTTGAGTCCTCCTCTGCAACACATACGGTCTGCCCCAGTCAGACCGTGACAGTACGACCTGACCACTATGGACTCAGCAGACCGCGAGCTTTACGAGCGTCGGGAGGCAGCCTTCGCCCAGCTGGAGGAGGAGCTCCGCTGGAAGCCGTGGCGTACCCCCGACTACGAGCGCATTTTCCACGGGACTCGGCTAGCTCTCGGAGGTCCCAAGAGCTGCCGAAAGTCCCCGCCTGTTGCGCTGCCTGCATCTAAGCCTCGCTCGCTTCAGGTGGGAGTCCTCCGTGTGGCTTCAGGCGCTCACGCTCCAGCCTCGGTGTCACCATTCTGTGCACCAGGGGCTCAGTCGCTCGCTCCGCCAGCTTCCTCTGTTCGCAGGAAGCGGCGCGCACGCCGCCATAAACCGGACATCGCTGAGCAGCTCACGGTGGTGAGTGAAAATGACTTTTATTCTCACGTCCCGTCTGACATTAACAACAATCAGCTCACTTCCGATCCATGGGGAATTTCCCTTATGGATGACGACGTGGACTGGGAGGATCCGTTTTGTTTTACTCCCTCTACGCAGGGAGGGATGAAAGACAATTCCCGCTCGCTTAAGTCTGCACATGCGGTTAAAGGAAAAACTGTTAACACTTCTACCAGGTCTACAACACTCAGTTCAGGTTTTGTTAAGTCTGGTTCAATCATCCCCAAGTCAGCTCACTCTAAGACCGTTAACCCAAGGACTGCTAATACTAAGACTGCTAAACATGAAGTGGACGGCGGATTCATTTTTGCTAGGTCTGTTTTTGTCGACCCAATACATATTAACCCTAAGCCTGCCGTTTCTAAGACTGTTTTTTCTGAGCCTGCTCCTTTGCCTGTTCGTGTTTCTGCTGCCAGGGCAGCTCGGGCCCAGCGTACCCCTGCACCCGTACCAGTTCCTCGGGTGAGGGAGTCTGAGGCCCAGCTGGTCCCTGCTCTGGTTTCCAGGCCAGCTGAGGCTCTGTCCGTTTCTGCACCCGTACCAGCTCCTCGGGTGGGAAGGGCAGTTGCCCAGCCGTTGCCGGTGCCTGTCCCGGCTTCCGGGGTGAGGGGGGCTGTGAACCAGTCCACCCCTGCACCCATGCCGGTCCCCAGGGTGAGGTCAGCCAGGATACAGCCCGTCTCCGCACCCGTACCTACTCCTCGGGTGGGAGTGGCTAGTGTCCAGCAGGTGCCTGCACCCGTTCCTGTTTCTACTGAAGGCTCAGGAGAATTCAGTCCGCAACCAACACCACCATCACTACTGCATGCTTTTCAGTCTATAGCTCAGTCATTAGCTCTGTTAGCAGCCCAGTCAATAGTTCATTTTCCTGTGTTTCCGTTAGCTCAGCCCTTAGCCCACTGTGCAGCTCAGCCAGCTCCCCATTGTTCAGCTCAGTTATTTGCTCAATCACCTGCTCAGCCTTTTGTTCAGCCAGTAGTCTCGGCACCTACTGGTCCTGCCACTGCTTCTGCTGGAGGGCCCGAGGAGCCCGTCCAGCCTCATGCCTCGTCTGCTGGAGGGCCCGAGGAGCCCGTCCAGCCTCATGCCACGTCAGCTGGGGGGCCCGAGGAGCCCGTCCAGCCTCATGCCACGTCAGCTGGGGGGCCCGAGGAGCCCGTCCAGCCTCATGCCACGTCAGCTGGGGGTTCAGGAGAACCGCACCAGCCTCATGCCACGTCAGCTGGGGGTTCAGGAGAACCGCACCAGCCTCAAGCCACGTCAGCTGGAGGGCCCGAGGAGCCCGTCCAGCCTCAAGCCACGTCAGCTGGAGGGCCCGAGGAGCCCGTCCAGCCTCAAGCCACGTCAGCTGGGGGGCCCGAGGAGCCCGTCCAGCCACCTTCAGATTCTGCTTCTGTTTCGCCTGCTGCAGCTCCAGCCTGTGCTTCGCCTGCTGCAGCTCCAGCCTGTGCTTCGCCTGCTGCGGCTCCATCAGAGCCTTCGTCTTCGCCTGGTGCGGCTCCATCAGAGCCTTCGTCTTCGCCTGGTGCGGCTTCATCAGAGCCTTCGTCTTCGCCTAGTCCGGCCTGTGCTACGCCTGGTCCGGCCTGTGCTACGCCTGGTCCGGCCTCGTCAGAGTCTTCATCTTCGCCTGGTCCGGCTTCGTCAGAGTCTTCATCTACGCCTGGTCCGGCTTCGTCAGAGTCTTCATCTACGCCTGGTCCGGCTTCGGCCTCTGCTCCTGCTTCTGCCTCACCTGGTCCGGCCTCAGCTTCTGCCTCGCCTGGTTCGGCCTCATCCGAGTCTTCCTCGGCTTCTGCTTCTGCCTCGCCTGGTCCGGCCTCTGCTACGCCTGGTCCAGCCTCTGCTTCAGCGTCGCCTGGTCCTACGGCTGTTATGCCGCCGCCCAAGCCTCGCTCTGCACCTGGGAATCTTCGGCCACCTGCTGGACGTCACCGCCGTCGAGGTCGGCCACCTGAACTGTTTCTACGCCGTTGCCGTCCACACGGTCGGCCACCTGAACTGTTTCTACGCCGTTGCCGTCCACACGGTCGGCCACCTGAACTGTTTCTACGCCGTTGCCGTCCGCACGGTCGGCCCCCTGAACGGTTTCCATGTCGCCACCATTGCCGTCCGCACGGACGGCCCCCGGAACTGTTCGACCATGGACTTCTGTGCCGTCGGCCTCCGGGCCGGCCCCCTGATCACATGAACTATGATTTTCTGGACCGTCACCCTCCGGGTCGGCCCCCTGAGGAGTCATGAACTGTTCCCTGCGCTCCTGTGATTTTGATGGACATTTTGTTTTTTTTGGCCTTGTTTCTGGCCCTCCGTCCTGGACCCCCACCGCCCGCCCTTGGTGGGTTGTTTTTGGTTTTGTTTTTCGTGGTTTTGGGCGTCTGGAATCCGCCCTTGAGGGGGGGGCTCTGTCACAGGCTGGGTCTCTGACCCAGCGCTCTGAGTTCATGTTTGTATTTGTCTCATTTTGTTATGTGATTTAGTTTGTGTTATTTCCTATCTGCCTTTAGTTTAGGCAGTTATTGTTCCTGGGTTTTCTATGTTTTGGGGTTTTGTATTTATTCATCACATATTAGGTCTGTTAAGTTGTGTTGTCATGTTTTAGTATTTCCTGTTTTATTCTGACAATGTCATGTGTTCTTTGTTTATTGTATTTAGCTTTCCTCTCCTGGTCCTGTCATTAGGTTTATGTCTGTCAGCTGTTTTCCCCCATGTGTCGCCACTTCCCCTGATCACCTCATGTCTGTATTTAAGCCTTTTGTTTTCTTCATGCCATTGTCAGGTCGTCTGCTCATCCATGTCTCATCCCCAAGTACCCATGTCAGTTCACTATGGTTAAGCTTTTTCATATTTTGTTATTAGTTCACCCAGTTTAGGTTATTGTTTAGTTTTCACCGATGCCCGATTATTTTGTACCCTCGTTGCTAACCTCAATAAACGGCTTGTTTTGTTAATCCACACCACGTTTTGGTCTGCGTTTGAGTCCTCCTCTGCAACACATACGGTCTGCCCCAGTCAGACCGTGACAGTATTTTTACCTTGATTTCTCAATTTCTCAGGTTACATAAATGGAGAAAAATGTATTCAAGAAATGAGTAAAAACATTAAAGACATTAAAAACATTCTGTTTGTACTGAGAATTTCCTTAGGGAAAAATATTTCTGTAATTTCAGGTAATTAGGGGTTAAAACAGACCCCCCTGACCTTTAAAGACAGACACACAGACAGCCACCTTTGCATGAATGCAAACGCTTCTGTCCTCTTCTGTGAAATCGGTGAGCAACACATTGCAGTGGCAAGACAATAAAAGCATATGAATACATCATGCAGGGGTGAAAACAATGTAGCATCACTTATAACAAGTATCCGATCCATCTCTATCCCCACTTTCTCTTTTCATTCTCTTTCATCATCTACTCCTGGCTGCCACCTACTGCTTAATATTCCTACCACTTTCTCCAGCATTTTTCATCACCTTACCTTGACTTTAAACTCTAAAGCAGTCACAGCCCTTAATTAACTTCTGCCCAACCCTGCTGGGTTTCTGCTGGCTTGACACAACCTCTCGCTTTCATAGTAGAGGTCAGATCTCTGAGACTGAGATCAACTCATTATTTTTCATACAATGTGGCAGCTTAAAAATAAATGAATAAATGGAAAAGTTGCTTATAAAGTAGCACTTTATAATACAGCCTACGACTAACAGTATTCCATTTCAAATGACAATAAGGGGGTGAAGTTTTTAGAAAAAAGAATAAAGTAATAAAGTAAGGAATAAAGTACGTAATTTAGGTGGGTGGAAAGTTCCATATGTTTCGGTACAAACACAAATGATATTTCTTTAGTTTATTTTGTTAGTATGCAGTACATTTATGGATGCAGCCCATATTATAGAGTGGTTTAACCTTCCAACCTTAAATTGTAAATACATGTCAGTTTTTTGGTGCGCATGATGAATTTTTGGTAATAGATGTACATATTCCTACTTATTAAAAAAAACCCTTAAGAAAACAAGCATTGGATTATAACCACCCTTTTTAGTGAATCTAAGTATTTATAGGTTTAAAAAATTACATTATAATTTTAGATAAAATACCATAAAATGGCATTTTATGGTATTTTATGGTAGAGAATTAAACTGTTAGTAACAGGCCATATTATAAAGTGCTATTGAAAAATTCAATTTTTGCACAGTTCTGACTGCTAAATGACATCATAGCCACTATTTTTAGCTGATTTAAGTAAAAGTTCCACAGGTTGGAATTTTCTTTATTTGCTTTCTTGTTAAGACTTTGATAAAAGGCGATTGCCAGTCTCACACAATGTATATAATTAACACTACTGCAGCAGCTGGCTAACTTAGCAAAAGTGTTCGAAATACATCATCTGCCATTCTTCAAAAGTTACAGTATCTGCCATTAAACTCATTCATATTGTATTTTGTACAAAATCTATGGAGTAAATACATAGTTGTCTTACAGCGAAATCAAGACCTTTCACAATGCTGGATAATCATCAGAGGTTTCTTGCAAATCTTGTCACATCAGATGTAATTCCTTTTTTTCTTGTTAATGAGGTCTGCATTTATATAGCACAATTCTACTTTCATTAAACTTTACAATACACCCATTCACTCTGTGTGTTCTTATAACACATTTACTGTGCCATATACACACTAACAGAACTTTTTGGAGTTTGTTATTTTTCCCAATAAAACTTAAGAAGCTTGGATTGCCCTGAACTTCCAAATGATGACAACTTTCTCTACCTCAGCAACCCACTACAGGTATTTTACAGAAACACTGAAATCCACAGAAGCTATTAGAACTTGATAACTCCGTTTTAAATAATACTCATCAGCTATTAGCCGTAAGCACTTCTAAAGTATATGTAAAACTAAAAACTGTCAGTATTGAATGTATTGGCACTAAAATGCATTTCGGTGGTAATTCATTTAATTCTGCAGCCTTCGGGATCTACGAAATTCAACTGAACTGAACACAAGTGATTGAGGACTTTCATGTCTAAGTAAAGAAATTGTTTGGTACGCTAAGTTAGCTGGCTGCTTTACAACATTCAAATACCTCTACTCAAAACTCCCAACAAGAAAGTATGTTTTGTAAAATGAGGAATCATTTATTTATTTAAAGATGGCAGTGTAGCATTTTAGCTAAGTAGTTATACAAGTTCTAATTAGCTATTAGCTACTGTTACTGCTAACAATAGCTATTAGCTGCTGTTTTTAAGTGAGCAAATCTACACTGTAATTTTCATTTTATATTCTAATTTAAGAAATGGACTATATGTACTTTAAAAATACAATCTGTTTGTATACTACATTTGTATTTATCTAGTATTGCACAACCTTCCAGATGATAAGAGCATCTGTTGGACTGTTAGGTGTCTCAGCCCCTTCTCACTTCATATAAATGTATGCCATTAGTTTCTTTTTCCATGTTAAACAACTGTTATCCAATGCCACACAGTTTTAGAAGTTTTTTACTGTTTAGAACGTCCCTTGTTAGTGGTAATACTGGAGATGTGGAATCTTTCCCTTCAAAACCCTCCCCTGTAGTTCACTGAGAACTCCTGCTGTGTTTACTGCAAGGCTCCCCGGGGTCTTTGGTTGCTCCACCATAAACATCAACTCCATTCTCAGCCCAGGGTATCACACTGCCCTGGGTTATTTTGCCACATCGGGCTAAGCTGGCCACCT
This sequence comes from Rhamphochromis longiceps, assembly GCF_057381845.1. NCBI lineage: Eukaryota > Metazoa > Chordata > Actinopteri > Cichliformes > Cichlidae > Rhamphochromis > Rhamphochromis longiceps. The sequence continues at coordinate 14,026,754 of NC_140560.1, forward strand.
GGTTGGACGTCAGGACGCGGTCCCAAAGACCCACCTGGGACAACTCTCCAACCAAGGCTTGGGATGAGTCAAAACCTCCACCCAGAGAATCCTGGAGAAAAAAAATACACATACCTAAAATAAATGTACTTTTATTTCTAATGCCTATGAGCACAGCTTTAGCTTTTTTGTTGCCTTTGGCAAGAGCGTGGATTTGAATTTGGGAAATGAAAAAGATGTGGTGATCAGTATGAACACAAGCCAAGAAACAAAAGCAGACATGTGGGGCGGGCTCTTTTAACTACCAGATCTGTATCCATCACACATACACATCTCATTCATAGCATCACATCTTAGCACACTATCTGAATGCAGGCAAGCAGAAAATATAATTCATGGATTTACTTACTTTCTCAAAGTCACTGATGCTTTCATTTTCTAGTTTTAATTATAGCTAACAGAGAAGCCAATAGGTGAGCAGAGGCACAGCCGCAGTGGCTAAACTTTTGACTGCAGCGCTGTACTCAGGAGGACTCGCAAAAACGAACTTTTTCTCTAAGCTTCTTGTCTGCTTTTAACCAGCTAAAACTTTAGTTACTTAATTATGTATTTTATTCACCTGCTCTTGCCCGAGAATGAGCACTCCATCAGGTCGAATGTGATGTCCAGCGGCTAGTCCGTGACCTTCTCCCTTCAGCCTCCCCCCTTGGTAGGCCTGCCACACTCCTCCCTTTTGTGTCCAGCTCACACAGATGTGCTGCCAGCTGCCCCTGGAGAGGTTCAGAGGCAACTGAGCCACCTAAGAGCAGGGGAACAAAAGGGCAGTCCAGATGAAGCAGATGTCATTGTGAGAGGTTTTGTGAGTGCCACAGTTCTGAAGGTAAGGCGGGTCATCAGACAGCTTGTGCTGAGATTGCATTTGCATGAAAGAAATGCAGCTCTAAAGTCATAAGAAAGCCCTTAGACACCTTTTGATGCTAAAGTTCTAAAGATGGCTCTTATAATGCTTTTTACTTACCAAAGACATTCTGTTACCTCCAAGGACACACAACTTTTTCTCCAGGCATCTATTACCATAATGACTTCATTGGATTGTGCCTAAAGCCACTGCACTGCGCTACACTACCCTGCAACCCAAGGTGGTATCTCAGTTTATCATTTAAACACATGAATGGGGTTATTTAGCTTGTCTAAATTGGCTGTTTCGTTTGATGTGTTCTGCTTATTTGTATGCTAATTCAAAGCACTTTTTCTTCCTCAATAGACAGTAGAAATTCAAATTTAGGCTATAATTTTTTATCGATCCATCCATCTATTCTTAACAGCTTCTCAGCTGTCACAGGGCAAGAGGTGGGGTACACACTGGGCAGATCGTTAGTCTGTAGCAGGGCTAACACACAGAGAGGCAACCATTCACACCTATAGCTGTTTTTGAACCACAGGTTAACCTAACAAACGTGTCTTTGGACGGGGATTGGAAGAGTCCCTGAAGAACATGCAAACTCCACACAGAAAGGCTCCAGCTGACTAGTGGATTAAACCATTACCCTTTTATGGTTTTTATGTACCCCACTAGTGGCAAACATTGTACATGAGAATGAACCATCCAGAAAGCAGAAGCTGGCTTTGAGTGCCTTTAAGGTTCTAATCATCAAATAGATCATGGCTCTCTTCCACAGTGTGTCTTTTACCTTGTCTTCCTCCCATCACCCCCAAGCTGTCAAAGAATATGGCTGCTCTTCCCCTTTTCTTCCTGTTAAAAGGGAGTTTTTCCTTCCCACTGTCACCAACTGCTTTTCAAAGGTGGTTGTTTGAATCTTAAACCTTGAACCTTGATTGTTGAGGTTTTTTCTCTGTTACTGTAGGGTCTTTACAAGATAAAGCACATTTGGGTGACTGTTGTCTGATTTGGCACAATATAAATAAAACTGAATTGAACTGAAAAATCATTTGAAAAAAGGCTGAGAAGCTTCCTTGAAAATCCAGAGGACTACAGAGAAGTTGTGAAATAGGTATTCACTCCCCACACTGTCAGACACTCTCAGTACCTTGTCATTGATGAGCAGCTCAGCAGGAGCGTGCAGGCCTTGCAGCAGCACCAGTTCATTCGGCTGTTCGGGGACAGCGTACGACACGGGGGTCCCAATGCCTCTCTCCGCGGGGCGCAGCCACAGGCAGATCGTGAAGGCCCGCAGCTTTGGCATGGAGTGCGTCACAACAGCGTACATGTAGTTTGTCCGTGTTGGGAAGGACAATCTGTATCCCTCTGGGAAAGAATGCCCTGAGAAACCTGGGGAAGTGACAGAAACCAGAAACCAGTTAAGCAGATCAAACAGTTTCCCAGCTTTTATTATATAACTGCATTTTCGTCACAGCATCTGATGTGTTTTTTAAGCTGGGTATGAATTTTATAGTCTTTCTCATCTTTTTTTTCTTTTACACAAGTTGAACATGATTTATTCATTATAATGAAAGCCCATGGCTTGATTTGATTAAAAGCGAAAGAAAGTCGAACCTCTAGGGTTATTTTTTTATGCCAGATTATTTCTCATCATTAGTAACTTAATTCATTTTGTGAGTGATTAATCAGTCACTCGTCATTTCTCTCATCATTTTAAAATTCTTTTTCATTAAGGCACATTAAAATGCGCCTGCACACAAACACGAATGTTCTGCTTTTTTCTTCCATTTTTCCCCCTTTGCAATGATGCCGTACCTTCCTCCAGCCCTGAGATTCGGTGGTGTAGTTTATTGATGCCCCGCTCGATTTCCTGATTGTGTTTCTCCGTTTCCAGCCTCAAGGCTTTTCTCTCTTTCTCGAGAAGCTGTACCTTCTTCTCCAGCTCGACCTCTAAGTCGTCCATCCTCCAGGAGCTGTCAGAACCAGCTCTGTGCCCAAGATCAGGCAACCTTTCTGGGCTGCCAGACATCCCACCTTCCTCTGGCACTCCGGAGGTGTTGCTGTCTGTCTGGTTGTGAGGAAATGGGCCAATATCTGACTGCAGAGGAGGAAGTCAGTGGAAGAAAACTTGGTCAGAATGTGGTTTATACAGTCTAAGGATGAAATAAAAGTGCACAGTCTCTATGGAATTCTGTTTAGTAATTCTAGCAGTATGGGTATTATATGAAAAGAAAAGAAGCAGCAACAAGTTCTTTATCCAAACTTCATGTATACCCTAGCTCTGAACTCTAACACTAAAACTATGTTTTGGGGAAAAGGAAAAAGAACTGATTGACTGATTTAATAAGGAGTCTTTATATGCTGCGGATAGGTTTAACCTTTTTTCCACTTAAAAGAACACATCAGCATTTTGGGAAGCATGTTTTCTGAGTGTGTGTGAGTCTATTTCTATCCTGTTGCACAGTTTGCTTGGTTGGCATGCAGGCAAAAATAGTCTGGCACAAACTCCAATAAGAAGAGAACATTTTATTTTTATACTTTGGCTTTTTATTTCATATATGTGTATATATACTGTATATCAATCTTAACAGACATTTGTCCCTGCTTCACTCATATGTATATATACTGTATATCACTATCCTCACTAGTATCTTAGCTTCAATTTTTCCAGATGCCTTTTGTTGGATACGTGCAACTTTCTCAGTTCCCAAAAGGTTGATTCTGTTCATCTGGACGTAACATTTTGTGGGAGAAACGTTTCATTAGTCATCCAAGTGACGTCTTCAGTCTCAGCTGACTGCAGGTTTCCCCAAGCTTATAAAATGTACATTTGAAGAACAATGGGCTGTGAGGTCAGTTCCTTGATCATTAACATGCAAATTGTCTCAGTTCTTTGTAAGTTTACTCCAGCTGACTAGACTCATTTTGCATCAAGGTTTATTCTGCTTTTTTCAGCTCCTCTCCCTGCCCACTCTCTGTCTGCCACACGCCCTACTAAACTCTAACTGCGAGCTGGTCTCCAGTTCCCCAAACACCTGCTTCAGTTCAGCCTACCTGCAAACAGAGCACGCCCGCTTTTTTTCAGTCTTCAGACAGCCAGGTCAGTACGAAGCAGGCAGATAGAAGGGAGTTAGATGATATCAGCTCTTGGCAAAAATTCTAAATAAATGTATTTCTATATAATATTCCTCTAAACTGTTTTTTTTTTTTATATTCTTAATAATAGTGGATCTCTGTGTTTTAGAGGCGCCACAGTATAGTGGTTTACACATTTGCCTAGCAAGCAAAAGATCCTCAGTTCAAATGCAGAAGGAGACACAAATCCCTCTGGTGTTGTGTGAGAGAGGGCATCCAGAGTAAAAAGTCTGCCTGCTGTGGTGACACCTTGCGAATAAGGGAGCATCTTTATTGAATCTCTAAGTTCACCGCAGCTAAACATTGACTAATTTTTCCTTCATTGGCCATAATTTATCCTAAGGCTTCACTTTCCACTAAAACAACAGAAGCATGAATAAAGCAGTCTAAACTTAATAGCACTTGTTGCTCCAGAGAAAATGGCAAAAAAATGTTTATTGAGTTGCTAAATATGGTGAGTCATCTCATGTCTAAAGAGAATTTTTTTTTCTTTTCAGTTAGGTATCACACACCAAACAACAGAAACTCACAATTCCATATTAACGTGATTCACTGAACACTCAAACCACAAAGGAAGCACTGAGGTAAATAAAGACTCAGCAAGTTTCCTCAAACCTGCTTGTCCAGGCTGTTCCCCGAGCACATTATTACATGGTATATGCAGTCTAAATATACAGAGATGCCTGGGAAATATACTATACTCATGAGAAACACGCTGAACATGTATATGCAGCTTTAATGCATATGCAAGGTTTTTGATGGAGCAAAGATAGATGACAGATGGAATTTCCAATGAAATGCTCACAGCATTATATTAAGATGTACTTTAGCAATCTCTCCAGCCATAAAAACACCACTTTGCAGGACTGGGTGCATTTTCTGATAAAATCAGCAATAAAACTGTCAGCAAGGCTTTTTCCAGAAAGCTGCAATATGTCATTATCGTCAAGCTAAAACAAAAAAAGCTTTAATCGCTGATTCTGAAACAGATGTGTCGTCATGCTTCATTCATTGTTAATATTATGGGAAATAGTAACTGGTCTGGTTCTGGTTTATAGCACAGCTCTACTTTACTTAAGGTACTTAACAGTATTCAACTTGTCTCATTCACCCATTCACAAAAACTCTTTTTTTTTCCTGCTTAAGTGTTTTATATCTAACATTCACACATTAGAGAACAATTTCAGGATCAGTATCTTACCCAAGGATACTTTGGCCTGCAGACTAGAGGCTGGAAAAGCGAGAAATCAAACTACCAACCACTGGCGGATCTAGAAGATTTTACATGAGGGGCCAAAGATGGGGCGAGAGGTCTAGTCAGGGTGCCAGTCGCTCCCTTTGCCTCCCTGGTGATCTGCCCCTCCCACCACCTTTAGTAGAAGACCTGCTGTACCACCTGAGCTACCCTAAAAAAAAATGATGCTCACATTAGTTCTGCTTTATAAGTCTGTACTGCAGCGCCAACTGTAACTGCTAGTACATTTGTTGGCATGATCTCAGAGATGATTAGGAGAGTTTGTTTGGGGTTTTTTTTGCCATATTTCTTTGTGTGTCTTTCTTTGTCTGTGAGGCTGTATTTAAAAGCACAACAGTGCTTTGAGCAAAATGCAGACCGAGTTTCACATGTGAGGTTTTAACCTAATGTTGGTCACAGATGAAATATCAGCAGCACATCCAAATTAGAGCTCATCCTGCAAATTTCAGGACATTCAGAAGTGGTTGAAATACGTTACTAAAAACACAAGTGAAAATAAAGCACGCACAGTGGCACTGGAGCAAAAGTCAAGTCAGCCTCTGCAGTAATTAAATATTTTTATTCATGCTCCTGGCACACTAGTTTAAGAGAAGAAATGTCTTATTTTATATGATTAGTAAAAAACTGATGCTTACTGTATAATACAGACAATAATACCCAGAAGGCTCTTTGATTTAAATTTTCAAGCACTGTGTGGTGCTTCTGCTGTAATATATTGAAGCTAATGTGTTAATGCTGATGGGATATGTTCAATTCAGATTAATTGCTCTCCTGATACGTGAGGAGACATCAACAGTTATTTTTCCTTTTTGTTTTTCTGGCTGTACAAATATTTGGGCATAGCTGGCTGTATTAGGAGCTGCAGCAGACTAGACATGATGCAAAACAACATCTGCAGACCACATGCAAGAAGAAAGCTAGGTTCAGGGGATTTAACCAGTGCTTTCCACCTTTGACCACCAGTTCACAAGGTCTGAAAAAAAAAATCTAAATCTGCTGTACCTGTACGTGACTTGGATGGTGGAAGAAACAGTTTGGGGGGGGAGTACGTGGGCGAAAGAAAAAAACAAGAGATAAAATAGCAACAGAGCAGGAATTCAACTCAGGCACAACTTAAGTTCTGTGAGAACAGGGATGAAAGTCGTCTGACAGCAGTGTAGGGTGATAAGGTTATGTGTGACAGATCACATGGATGCATCCTATAGAGGTTTTCTCTGACAGTGGCAATGCAGACACAACAGACCGAACAAAGGAAGTGACCCACCACACAAGCATGTCCTACATAAACTACATCAGAGGAGCAGAACTGCAGGGAAACACAATCAGCCTGTGTTTGGACCAAACAAACAGGAACCTCCTGAATTATTCATGTCATTTCTTTAGCCCCAAAATGAGGTTATCCTTCATCTGAATCTGGTCAAGTAAGAGCGTGTTTGATGTCACTCTGCTGTCTTCTTTCCTTCACTGCCTCCTGCTCTCCCTGCACGCATCACTCTTCACTCTTTCCATTATTTTATCATTTCAGTTCTGGAATTAGCAACAGTGTATGTGGGCTTCATTACATATGTCAGGTGTGATGACATGGAGAAAATTAGGTGTTATTAACAACTGACACAAACACTGTAGCAGATAGTTCACTGAAAAAAATAAACCCCTTGTTTTCATGGGTCATATCCATAAATCCTAAAGGGAGCTCTAGAGTGAAGAAGAAATAAACAGCTAGGTGTCTTCACAGTGGCCAGCATGGAGGAGTGTGTTATAAATATTTAAAACAGCTCCCTCTCCATCAGTCTTACACTGTGGAGATTCTTCTTTGTGCCCTCAGGTGCCTGTGGTGACTAAATACTGCTCCCTGGGATTAATTACACCTCGATCAAGTGCTGCTTGATTTGTATGCAGAGTGTGGTTTGTGTGCTTTTCTCGACACTCTACCTACCTCCAGTTTCTCTATACGGTCTTTGAGCTGAGTTATAGCCTGCTCCAGTTCATCCACAGCTCGCACTGTGAGCAGGTGGACACCGTCGGAGGTCGCAGACGGGCTGTCCCGCACCATAATCCGGTCCAGGTGCGCCTCCTGCGCCGCGCCTTTTCCTCCTCGCAGCGCCGCGGAGCTCCCACGTCTTCCCGCGCTGCTGCTGCCGCTGCTCCTACCACTTTTCCCGTCCAGCCCCTTCTCACACTCGGACAGCTTCCCCGTCAGCTCCCTTATGGTCCGCTGGTCTGTTAAGATTTGGTCTTTCTGCTGCAGAACGCTCTGCCGGAGCTCCTCCGCGGTGGTGCGGAGGTAGCCCCAGTCTTCGCCTGCGTACAACGACGGGTCGTCCGCTTGTTGCTGAAAGTTTTTCGGGTTGCACTCCCCGGCTGGGATCGGAGTGCAGATCAGCCGACTGACGGTCGGGTCATGTCCGGTGAGTCCGGTGACCCCGTCCAGCCCGCCGAGCCCAATGTTGAAGGTAGGCGCTTCTGAATCGGGCGTTTCAGAACCGTGGAGAGCACCCAGGGAGCCGGCCCGGGCCACGGAGCCCGCAGCGGCGGGTGTCTGCGCCGCGGCGTCCGGGTACAGCGAGTGGTTGTCGACTGCTGGTTGCTGTTGAGCCGCAGCAGCCTTGGAGGATCCGGTGTGGACAGCCGCGATGATGCAGATAACCGCTCCGATGAAGGCCACCATCCCGGCGGCCAATATAATAACGATGAACTTCAGGGTGGCGGCGGGGGCGATCGATTATTAGAAAAATCTAATAACAATAATAATAATAACACTCCTTATCTGCAAGAAATAAAAAAGGAATCTTGCCACCAAATAAAGCTAAATAAAGTGTGAAATGACTGAAGTTTAGTCTGTATAAATGAGAGAGAGGGACAAAAATCACTCCTCACATCCCCGCTTTAAGAGAAAAAAAAAAACAGGAGATGGAAAAATGAGAGTTCCGCACCATAATTGAGTGATCACGGAGTCAACAGAAAATATCAGAAGCAGATCGTGTGTTCCACCTCCTCCTCCTCCTGTTCAGCGCGCATGTCCTCGGTTTTCAGGCAAAAAATCCAGCCTGTTAATGCCGAGACGGAATCACGAGGGGGAGAGAGATGGAGGAGAGAGAGGAGAAGTTAAATGTAAAAAAAAAATAAAAATACAGGACACACCTGTCCCCCACCTGCACTGTGTTTAACAGCACAACTTTAACCTTTGGGGAGGGCGGTTTGGACGAGCGACCCTTTTCTCCCCCGTTTTCACAGATAAATTTTATTTTGCAGAATACATGCAAAGAAATTTTGGAGGAGAGGTGATTTTGTTCTTTCCATTTTCACTTCAGCTTCCATCAAATTCTGAGCCAGCTTTGTCCTGCATACATACATAAAAAAAACCCTCCCATTACACGAGAAAATTAGTTTTTCGGCCCTTTGGCTACAGCTATATTTTCCAGCTCAACAACACATTACAGACCGGCTATACTGTAATGTGATGTGTGCAGAGCCATAATTCACCCGGGAGGCTCCCTGTGGAACAGCGCCACAGCAGCAGAGATGACAAAATGATGACCCTAGTGTGTGTGTGTGTGTGTGTGTGTGTGTGTGTGTGTGTGTGTGTGTGTGTGTGTGTGTGTGTGTGTGTGTGTGTGTGTGTGTGTGTGTGTGTGATAAAGACCCGGAACTAATAAGAGGTTTCATTACACCGTGTGATGCACACTCTTAATTAAAAAAAAATGTATTTATGCATGTGCTTTAGATAGAAAATGGGAGCCAGCATATAGGCTGGTGTGGGAACAATCCCTGTCTCCCTGGTATGAAAATGAGCGTTGCAGTATGCATTCTCACACTTGTAACAAGGGGATTTACCTTAAGACTGCTCAAAGTCACAGGTATTAAAGGCTCAAACTTAAGATAGGTGAGGGAGATGACATCCAAGATGTCTGCTGTGGAAAAAAGCTCATGGGCTTCACTAGATCGAGAATATTAAAAAAGATTAATGAGTCGTTTAGATATGAAGAGAGGTAACTGAGAAATGTAAATAGAAGCAAGTCACATTAAGTAGCACATAGCAAGTGTCTGAGCACTGCCGCAGTAGCATGTGTTATTGTAGCTTTCTTTCCAGAACATGTGAGTGTGCAAGTACTTCAGTGGGGGAAATAATTAGTTGATACCCTGCAGAAACTGTTGCATGGCCAACACAGAAAGACAGACAACCACTCACACATAAGAACATGGAGACACCATGCAGAAAGGCTGAAAAATGAAAGATTTGAACCCAGGACCGCTCAAAAATCCTTAGAGGAATAAATATTATGTAAAAACTATCAATTATTTTGAATGTTATTTAGTGACATAAGTATTTGATCGTGAAGGGAAACGATGTAGTACTGGAGGTTGGAGAAACCCTTGTTGCCAAGTACAGCAGTAAGATGTTTCTTATAGTTGGTCATTGGGTTTGCACACATCTCATTTTGGCCCACTCCTCTTTACAGAAACTTTCTAAATCCTTTTGGTTTCTTTAGTGTTGCTTAGCAACTTGAAGCATCAGCTCCCTCCAGAGATATTCTATTGTACTGAGGTCTGGAGACTGGCTAGGCATGACCTGGATGTGATCCTTCTTGAGTCACTGTCATGCTGGAAGAGCCATCCACGACCCATCTTCAGTGTTCTGGTTCAGGAAAGATCATCTAAGATTTTATGTCCATTGTCCCGTCAGCGTGGTTAGTTATCCTGTAACCAGAAACATAGCTTCAAAGCATAATGTTTCCACCTCCCTGCTTGACTGTGGGGATGGTGTTCTTTGGGTCATGCTCAGCATTTCTCTTTCTCCATGGCGGGCTGAGTTCATGGCAAACTGCTCGGTTTTGGTTTCTTCTGACCACAGCACTTCCTCCCAAACCTTCTCCGAATCAGATTTTCAGTGAAAAACAAAAGATGGGCCTTCTTGAGCAGTGGGACCTTGTGTGTGCTGTAAGTTTTCAAACCAACATGGTTACCAGTGGTGTTCTTGATGATTGTGGTCCCACTGTCTTCAGTTCATTAATAAGCTCCTTCCATGTAGTTTCTGACTTTTTTTAGTTTTATATTTCTTGAATTTCTGGATCATCAGACCAGCAGGTCTCACCTTCTCACCAAGTTTCTTGTTGATGGTCTTATAGTCCACTCCAGCCTTATGCAGGTCTGCAATCACGTCCCTCACATCCTTTCACAGCTCTTTGATCTGGCCCTTGGTCGTGGGGAGGTTGGATTGGAAGAAAGTGATTCTATGGATGGACGTGTTTTATACACACATTGAGTTGAGATCAGGACTATCAGTAACTGTGGGAGCTAGAACTGTGGCTGTTTTGTAGTGGATCAAAGTGTTACTTGACTCAATGACATGTAAATTGATCTATAACTTTATGTAATGTGTGTTTTTCTAGAATTTTGGCTGATATATCTCTCTTTATTAAATTAAACTGCCATAAAAATGACAGACTGTTCATTTCTTTGTACGTGAGCAGTTTGCAAGTGAGACTAACAACAGAGCCTTCAACATACAAGCATGCACAATATATTGCACACAAAACTGTATGATGTTGCCTGCAGTAATTCTTGTGGCTGTGAATGTTTTAAATGAATATTACATTATATTTTCTTTGGTTTCTTTGGATTTTTTTTGGTAAACAAAATAAAGGGTCAGCCCTGTAGCATGGTTTGTTTTTAGTCCATTGAGCTGTATTATAAAAGATGTGAGTGCATTAAGAAGGCCAGTCTGGGTAAAGCATGCTGGACTCTGCTGCTGCTGGCCAGTTAATGATAGAAATGCAGTCCTGATCTATTACGTCTATAAAAGCTTTTGTGAGACTCTGTGCCCAGCATGTCTGAGCTCAGTTTATTATCTCAGTCACCCTTGACCTTTGTGTTGTGTGCTACTGCGCTGTTAGAGCTTTAAAGTTTTTTTTTTTCTGTGATAGAAATGTTTCATTTTGCTGTTGCACTTTTTGCACAGGGTTTTATCTGAAATCTACGAAGAGATTTCTGGGTCTGTAATTTATTATAGCTTAAAAAATTAACCAAAGGTTTCACTAAGTGTTTCTGGACTCTGTGCCTGGCTTCTTCATCAGGATAAAAAATAGAAGACAATCGATGCCCTAAAATTGACTAAAGGAATACATCATTGTCCATGCAACACCCACACCTCTTTCCTGGGAGTTCATGAGGAGTTCACTGACACTCACATGTTTAAAAAACAACCTACAGGCTGACAATAATACATCCATCTGACCTGCGAGATGAATGCAGTGTGTGTTTCAGCTTGCCAGCAGGATGGTCGCGTACCAAAATGTGATAGTTGAAGTAAAGAGAGGAGTCGATAACCTTCCTCCCACACACTTGAGATGTTGATCAAATATGGCAAACAACTCTGCCCCTGTCTTTCTGAACAATAGGTGAAAAGGTTTTCAAGTTTCTTTCCTTCCTTATGCAATGATTATGTTTTATATACTTTACACTTATATACGTCTTCCATATAGTTTCACTAGATATACCCGATCAACTGCTGATTAATGCAAATATCTAATCAGCTGATCACAGGGCAGCACCTCATTGCATTTAGGCATGTAGTCATGTAAAGATGACTCGCTGAAGTTCAAACTGACCATGGTTGTTGGTGCCAGATGGGTTCATCTAACCTGCTGGGATTTTCCTACACAATCATCTCTAGGATTCACAAAGAATGCTCCAAAAAACAGAAAATGTCCAGTGGGCAGCAGTTATCTGGGTGAAAATGGCAGAAGTCACAGGAGAACGGCCAAATAACCCCTCGTTACGACCAAAGGATGCAGAAGAGTATCACACATTCAACCTTAAAGTAGATGGGCTACATTAGCAGAAGATCACATCAGGTGCCAGTTGTGTCAGCTAAGAGCAATAACCTCAGGTTGATTTTCCAATGGGCTCACTGAAATTAGAAAGTGGACGGCTGGAGAAGTGTTTTCTGATCCGAGTCTTGATTTCTGCCCTGACATTTAGATGGTAGGATCACAATTTGAGGTAAACCATCTCTGCATTCTTAGTACCAACTGAGCATTGTTAAAACCACATCCTACCAACTATGGTCCGTGCAGACACCAGAAGTATGTTTTTTCTCATGTCTGATAAGTGTTTTTTCTTTATTTTTTCATTTTTTAATGACTTTGCCAATCATTTTGTTTGTGTTGATCAGTGTTTTTAAAAGCACAAATGTGTTGAGGTCCCAGGGGACCCAATCCAAAGCATCCAATACTGCATATGGACTTTTAATAAACTGAACAATTTGTCCCCTTAATTTTTGCCATGGATACTACATTAACGTATAATTATCAAGGTGGATATGAGCACTCTGTCAATCATTTTAAAAAAGAAATATTCAGTTGACATAATAATATATTTCTTTCTTTAAATGACATTAGTTGCATAGCTAATAATGCTGCTTTGAGAAGAAACAGGTACATTCATTCATTTTCATAAACACTAAAAATAAGAATCATCAAGAAGCTTTCAACGCTTTTACATCCTACAAGGCATATACACTGCCCCCGGACCACTGCCGCTATAAAAATCAACTGGTATATGTATTAATCCAAGAAGAAAAGGAGAAAAAACTAGCGCCTGAAAAATGCTATTGTAAGAAATTGTACAATAGATAAACTATCAATACGTACCTATGAGGAAACTGTTAGCCTTGATCTGGGGCAGGAAAGGAAAATCCTTGAATTCCGAGAGAAATTGTTGGATTCATTCTGTTATATTGAAAAAATATGGTTTTATATGATAATAACAGTGTAATTTTACAGGTTATTTTAATCATTTCCAACACTTTGTGAAAGCAGATATGTACTAAAGTCTTGAATAAAACATTCACTTCAGGTAACACCCACCTGAGCACACACAAAGCATGTGTCAGTGTGTTTTATGGTTGGGCCACGTTTAATTATTTACTCCTATCTTTCTCAGGCCATACCGGTGTTGATTACCACCTCACTGAGCTGCCCTCGCTCTTCAGCTCCACACCCAATCTAACTCTCATTTCTTTCAGAGGTTGTGGGACTTTTTCAGAGAGATTTAAGGCCTGCAGACCTTCTCTGGATTCAATTCACAGTTGCACTATTCTGGATATAAACATGTCGGGAATGAATAGTGATCAGCTGCATCGCTCCACCTTGGGGATTTACTCGGTAAGAAACAGATACTTTGTGTGGGCCGCGCACTTGCATTAAACAAACTTGATTTCCTCTTGAGAGATTCTTTGGGGAACTGGGGCAAATTTTGTAACATGGAAACATTTCGTGGCTACTGAGGTGGAAAACGTGATGCCATTTTCGAATTCAACGAGCATTCGCTTTCAATTGATAGCAGCAGAGATTTGAATCTTGTGTTGCAGAGGCTCCAGTGTTGAGAGAGAGAGCGGGTGTGCTCATAAATATAAATTGAGTTCAAGATTAATTGTATTGATTCCTCTTTAAGTGGGTTTGTTACATTTTTCTGGCTATCAATACTCAAAAGAAGCTGTGGTAATTGTGCATATGTGTGTGTGTGTGCTTTTGTAAACAGAGCTTGATTAATGAGTTCAACCCAGGCCTACAGAAACTGGTTTCACTGGGGAACAGTTACATCCAAGCCTTCAAGAGTAAGTATTGAAAGAAAAGAACAAATGTATGGAAGCAAAAACAAAGAAAAAATCTGCTGCTAATTTTTTTAAATGTTATTTTGGGGAAAAATCACAAAACTATCTTTATAACTGCCATAAACTGCAGTTTGGGAGCTGCCAGGTATCTATATGAGTGCAACTCCAAAGTTCATATGCTTTGGGAATATCCTGGTGCTATTACAGCCTTAGTTATGGGTCTGTAACCAACCAACGTTGTTATGACTACATTATCAGCAGACAAACACGCTTCCACCACTATATTTGATGTGGACATAATGGAACAATGACGCTTTTGTTCAATATAGAACTATTGGATTCTTTTTAGGTGTAGCTCTATATGTTTTCTATAAGTCTTGTAAGAAAGGGAAGAGCTGATTGCAGAGCCAGGATTAAACTCTGTCTTTCAGCTACCTACATCATATTCATCACTCATCCCACTGCTGGTGCATTAATGTGAAGATCTTTAAAATGATGAAATGTAAATGATATTCATTATATTAAGTTAAATGTGTTTGTGTAGACAGCACAATTATTGTATCAAGAATTAATCAGTAATAGCAGTGGTGCATCAACAGTCCTGCAGACATAAGAACTAGATTAAGATGTGTCTCTTTGTCAGCCGCAAAGGGGGGCTGTAAACTTCTTGTGTGTGTTCAGGGCGGAGCCTGAAACTTATAACATGTCACTGAGCTCTTACCAAGACCAGGAAGTGACAAAATTAGAACTTGTTAATTTTACTGTCCCAGCGTCACTTTATAAAATGCAGACTGACAGTAATAAAGCACAATCAGTAATGTTTCACTCTTGAAATGAGCCAGTCTCACACTCTCAGACTGTTTTGCATACTTTTGTTCAACCACTCATTTGGTACATTACAGGCAGAGGACCTGGGTATATAAACGTTACATTTGAATACAAATAGGGCTGATAATTTTCCATATTCTTATATTTAGCATCTGCTTTTGAAGTGCCATATCTGGAAAATGAACTGTGCTAAAGAAAACCATCAAACGACTGTGCTGTGTGTGTGTGTGTGTTTGTGTGTATGTGTTTCAGCTCTTGCTGCGACAAGTGACGCTTACTTTAGCGCACTTTCAAAGATTGGGGAGAGAGCTTTCCACACGGCATCATCACGCTCCATAGGTATGTGAGAATCCACAGCTGATGAGTGGAAACGCAAAGACGTTTTTGCACCTCACCAGGATATGAGCAGTTTGTCTGTGATGTATTCGTGGCCATTTATTAAACACATTAAAACATGAGGACCCCAGTTTTCCCCGAGGCAGCATTTTATTGCACTCATAATTGCTGTGCATGCGTAATGTGTGCTTGTGATTAGCTTTGATGTGTGTGTTAAACATAGTGTTTGAAATTATTGAAGGCACTGCATTTCACAGCATTTGCAACAGTCAGTGCACACAAGGACTAAAAGATTTCGCTTAGACTCACCTAATATTTGCATTGGGCTCAAATCAAGTGAAGAATGTGGCAGAACTTTAAACTTTAATTTCTAATTCATAACAGCTGGATGGGTTCAAAGCTAAATTGATGTATGTTTCAGGGAGTTTTTATGTAAGTTAAGAATGTTGGCAGATGGGTGTCAGATGTCAGCGGGGGACATGAATAATAGATGAAGACAGGCTGCGGGCCGTGCTCCGTTCACTTAACTGCTTTATGTCAGCGGTATGACAGTTTAAACAGTTGGAGTTGAAGACCTTGTAGGAACTGGATCATTAGTCTACTCTTACTGTACACTGTACAATGATATAGTCTCCCTGCTGAATAAGTCGAACATTTCCAGAATGTACTGCAATGTTTCAGTAGGCTAGAAAATGATGATGGAACTGGGTTAGAGCTCTTATCAGTGTTTAGGTCCATCCCCTACCCTTCACTCCAATAAATCTTGACAGCAGGAGCTGACCTTTGAGGTTTCTCAGGAAGAAGTTGCGAAACTTTCAGGATGCTATTGCGATTACGCAGAGATTCATTAAAAAGGAAGTAGAGGTGTTGTAAGAAATCAATTCAGTATAGTAACAAGGAAGCTGTATAAAAATGTAAGTAACAGTCAAATCACTTACACTGGTCCTCAAGCCCAAGAGTCAAAAATGAAAGTTCACCAGCCATCCACACAAAGTGGTAAAGAACACTTTATAAAGCCACAAAGAGTAGAACACTAGGAAAACTGTAATATACACAACAGGGTTAGCAAGAAAATAACTTCCAGAGCTAGCAAACTACCTCATTTCAGATCATCATGTCATTTATCATTAGACAGAGATAACTAGAGTCAGCACAGAATGCAGTTTATAAATGATCTTTTTTTTTTTTTTTTTTAAATAAATCATCTTAAATATTTAAGTTTTACAGGTTTTTGCTACATAGACATTGGCTATGGCTGTTAATACTACACCAATGTAATCACGTAATAGACAAATATTTAAATGAAAGAAAAGTTCATTTTTATTTTGTACCATAGCAATTTATACTTTTACCAGTCCTGTATGTGGCCCACAATGGAAAATGAGTTTGGCTTTCCTGTAATAAGGGATAAAAGCTATCTAAACCTACCTGGCCCAAAAACTGATGAAGACTGCCCAGCCATCAGTTTGTGACCTACAGCTCAAGCACTCGGGTTTACTCGGGTTATACTGGCCTGATATTGAAATTTGTTTGATTATCTGAGAAACAGTGTACAAATTATGAGAAAAACGAACAAGGAGGTAAATACTTTTCATTGTACTGTAGCTATGTACTTTTGGAGCAGTCCATCCATCCATCCATTTGCTTCCGCTTATCCTTTTCAGGGTCGCGGGGGGCGCTGGAGCCTATCCCAGCTGTTATAGGGCGAAAGGCGGGGTACACCCTGGACAGGTCGCCAGTCTGTCGCAGGGCTAACACATAGGGACAGACAACCATTCACACTCACATTCACTTGCACATTCACACCTAGTGGCAATTTGGATTATCCAATTAACCTATCCCCACAAGCTGCATGTCTTTGGACGGTGGGAGGAAGCCGGAGTACCCGGAGGGAACCCACGCAAACACGGGGAGAACATGCAAACGCCACACAGAAAGACCCCGGCCTGATGTTGGAGTTGAACTCAGGACCTTCTTGCTGTGCGGCAACAGTGCTAACCACCGTGCCACCGTGCTGCCCTTTTGGAGCAGTCTCCTTTCATAAATACGGTTTCCTTATTGTTGTTCTGAATCACTGTTAGTACAGCCTTGAACACGTCTTTATGGATTCGCTTTGAAATAACTCTTACAGCATTTCTTTACCTGCTAATATAATGGTAGTTCCATAATTGTTAACAGTGAAAGGTGGGCCTCTGATGCTGCCAACATTTATAGTTTCAGGGTTGGCTTACTCCTTCACGAGTCTTTATTCGGCTTTACTCTAGGCTGTATTCACAAGTGGAAATTGTCCAAAATACTGTCAAAGCCATTATGTTGGTTTCTCTCCATCAGCTGTGCAACACTTTGGTCAACATCTGCTTTATTTTTAATGGACTAAGAAATACAGTTCCTTAATTTGGCTAGAGTTATCGTGTTATTACATGCACCTACATAGAGAAACATAATCTGGGTTAATAAAACAATAAAAAATTAGGCTGGAGCAACACAAAGCTGAAATCAGCCACTTGTGTAATAGTGAGTTGTGAGATCATTCAGTATCTGTGACACAAAAAGGACTTTAGAGTCATGATGGTCTGATCTTATATTAGCAACAACAGAACATGTTTTACCTGCTTATCATTACTGATAAATCTGGTTTTGAATCTGTTGATACCTGATGAGTTTGGAAGTCAAAATGCACATTATATAATTTCATGTTTTTGTTCTGTAAAGATATTATATATTTATAATCCACTCATCTTTCAGGAGATGTCCTGATTCAGGTTTCTGAGAGCCAGCGAAGACTCACCTTAGAACTGGAGGGATTAGTAAGTTACATATTAATAGACACTCATTGCTCATCATGGTGTTTGACTACGATATAATGAATATGTTCCTGGTTTTCCATGTTTTTAGGGTAACTTTATTTTCTTTGTCTCTTCTCAGTTCCGCTGGTTCAGTTTGGAGGTTCTTGACTCCATGGAAAAAAATGTCAGATTAGACAGAGATTACTTATTGGTGAGTAAGAACAAAACAGAAGGGACTGTAAGAGTATGACAGGATAGGGTAAACTGAACCTCTTATGCTTTCCCTCTTATATATGCTTACAATGGTGCTCATGCTAAACGTGGCCAAAGCTAAAAATAATGAGGTCTGTGTATGTCAAAGTGACCCAGAAGACTTCAAACTGCTCTAACAGCTCAGATTATCTTCTCTTGGATCTGTCTGATGTCAGAGGTCTGGCTGTGAACGGCGCCCAACACACCTGCTGTTCAAACCTTCTGTTTGCAATTGGCAGCCAGTCAGAAGAACGCTGGTTTCAAGCCAGGGTGGCCTAAAAAGGCAACAAACTAAACCAGCTTGTTTCACATAAAGGATGGACTGAGTGGCAGGGCTGTAACCTAGTATTTTTATTTTATTTTTTTTAAAAGGCTTATTTTGAACTGTGAATCATACAAAGTTACTCTAGTAGAGTCCAAAAAAAATTAAATAGAATAAAAAATCAAGCTGGAAATTAATATAACTTGAAAATTGTAGCTTCTACAAATAGATTTTCAACTTAATGTAAATACCTGAGCGTTTGAGATGGTTTTACACAGGTGTGATATGCATTCTCATACAGGGCAGCAGGGAAACGTATGAAATGCAACTCCGCAGCCAGGCAGCAGCTCTGGAGAGACTGAACAGGAGACCCAGCCAGGTTTGTGCGTTTCTCTCCTGTACTCTTTCAGTACACTGGAGAGAAATTCAGCACTGCTGTTTGTGTATGTGTCCTTGTACAGTTTTCTGTATCCATGTTCTGTCAATTAGGCGTATCCTCAGGGTGGTAGTGAGTATGTGGACTTCCTCAGGGAGAGCCATAACCAGGCTCTGCAGGAGGAAGAGAGAAGATACCGCTTCCTGGCAGAAAAGCACTGTGGCCTGATAGAGTCCTTCACCAAACTCATGAATAAGGTATACAACTTACTTCAAATAGCATTTGTAAGTTTAATATTTATAGCTCACTTTGGCTTACTAACTGGAGATGCTTCGCAGATGAAGTTTACTAATGAATGTCAGAGAAACATAAGATAAGATATAAGATATAATTCCCCAGAGTGAGGTCATCCTGTTTTATAACCATTTGTCAGACTTTTAAAGTTCAAGAGCAGGTTTGCTTCCTACAGCAAGCCTGGTTGCAGGTTGTGTCTTTGAACTCTGGACTCACTTTTATGATATTTGTTTCACTTTTTATGATACCGCTCTACCAACATTTCATGTTAGTTGTTCCTGTTGAGCAGATGTTGGTTGAACCGTATGCTACAACAGGAATAGATAAATAGCTACTACTGTACAAAACAGACCCTTGCAACATATTAAATATGACCTCATAACAACTAATCTTACCGTCATGTGAGAATAAGCAAGTAAGATGTGGCCACTCTGCTGTATGCCTTTATGATCAGCAGTTTGAAAGCAGCTCAAAGAGATGCTAAAATGCAGTAGATGAATAACAGAGAAAGAATCTGAGGAAAGATGCTCATGAATGATCGAAATCATGAAAGTCAGATTAAATCAGCAGATGTAATGAAGCCGGAGCTCAAAAGAGACACAGTTACTATTTAACCACAGATTATCTCATGCAATTTAATAATAGATTTGACATGACAGGAGCACAGTTATAGTTACTATTATTGCCAGGGAAAGGATCAATTACTCCCCCTGACATACTGGAGGAGACTAGTGAGAGAGGAGAGAGAGGAGCAAAGGAGAAGAAGCAAAGAGGAAAAAACACAATAGAGGGGAGCATAAAATCCACCAAAGCAGCTTAAACATGATGTGAACAAGGAGGCCCGTGGGTTTAGTGGCACCAGGGTGCTGGCAGGGGATCCTTCAGGTCCTATGAGGGTTTGGGCCATGTGGAACAGGCTCATTGCAGCTGATCAGATTTTGATCTGGAAAGTTTGTTGTTTGGATCACTTGATACCTTCCAGTAGTCCATTTTGTTCAGGAAGGTTCCTAACTGAGTGAAGTGATGCGTAAGTGTCTGTGCGGCAGACATAATAAGAAATGTTCCAATTCTCCTGGTCCCTAAGAAATAAGCTCCACTACTTCCTTTATTACCCCCTTTAGCACAGAAAACACTGGGACCATCCTTTATGAAAGGAGAGGAGAAAACACCATCCCATAAGTGACAGCATATCATGTAAATGTGAATTATAATTGTGTTTCCCATTTCAAGCCTTAACCTGCTGAACAATGTTGAAGTTTCAACAACAGTTAAATGCACAGTTGAACTCTGAACATAACACTGCTGTAAAAAATAATCTTCTTCTCATCCCGTTGTTGCCTTACACAACATTGATCTATATCAACTTTCTAAATCAAGATTATGAGCTATATTAATTGAAGTGCGTTCAAGCGTCCGTAGAATTTAGTTTGGTTTAAATGATGCTGTCTTTGTTGTCTCGCAGTACTAACCAGCATTCTACCAAGAGCAGCCCCAGACCCAATGAGGAAGCATGAGAGAGAGTTATCTGGGCCTACTAACCAAAATATTACAGTGCATAGGCGCGTGTATAGTTTCCACTCTCAGAAACCAGTGAGGCAGGTCAGATCAGTGGAGGAGTCTGAAGGATATGAGGGATAACTCTTCTGTTAGAAACCTCTTGGCACTGGGTTTGAAGTCTTGAGGACTGAGACTGAGGCGGAGAGCTGGATTTATCCAGAGGAGAGCTGCAATATTACAAACTATTACACTGTATAAAACTGAAATCTGTGTGGAACAGCTGACCTATAGGATGTGTAGAAGAATGACAAATGTTATTTACCATCAGAATTTGAGCTGCCCTGTGTTAACGAAGGTAACATTCTGAGTATTCATCTAACATAGTGACATAATCTCATTATTAGCTGCAAAAAGCTTTTGACAAACATTTCAATTTTACTCATTAAAGACTGGAGAGAAATCACTCACTGTGTGCGCACTGCTGAGAAACAGCTCTGTCAAGTTAATTTCTGATCTGCTGTGTTACAATACCAGCATTACTGACAAGCAGAAATAAGCCTCTAATTACTCAGGGTGAATTATGAGTCAAGAGTTTTAGGACAGAACAAACTTTTGAGCCATCCATCCATACCAATAACACACTTTGTCTGATAAAATTTACCCCTCTTGTTCGACATAAAGACGCGAGAAGCAACTATGACAACCACGACAGGCATTAGGCTTTGTGGTAGATTTTGTGCAATTTACAATAAATAACACACAACAAATGTGAGTAAATCACGTTTGCAAATACGTGTGTCATAATATACGTCACAGATACATCATACATACGTCACAGGCCAGCTGCCAAAAAACTCAAAAAAACAACAAAAAACAAAAATATCCACGATGTTCACAAAACTGTTAGTAAATCCAAAAGCTTTTTGTGTGAGAAGGCTTTGGGCTGCCATATAATCTTTGTAAATCTGGCCCTATATGCTCTCTCTTTAAAGTTCCAACCTTTTTGATGAAGTGTTAGTTTTCACGTCATTCTCATTTTGAAGCTTTAGGCTAAGAACAAGTTGTGGTGAAGTAAGACGTGCGTTCTGTAGTTCATATTCTGCACACTGTTGATTCAACACAGTGACCTCACATCATTTTAGGAGACAAGGGTCGTTTGGATGCTCAGCAAACTGCTCTTCTCATGTCCTGCTTCCATACGAATTCTCCTACACACCGCTTGTCATTGACCACGGTAAAAATGTCATCGAGGTCAAGGACAAGTGGTTAGAAAAGGAGATAGGAGGTACTTTTGCAACATACCCTCTTGGGCTCCTTTTTCTGTTCCTTGTGCCTGTGCACCTTACATGGTAGGCGTGGTGGATTTTCCTGTTGGGGTGTACTATGTCTGCAACATAGCTTGCATATAAAGCACAGATGTAGCGAATGTGGACCTTTGTCTTGAAGCTTTAAGTCAAACATTTCGGGCATCACCAACTTGGTTTTTAGAAAATGCAGACACTGCACAGCTATTCAGTAGCAACTAACCCAGGGGTCCCCAATCCCAGTCCACGAGGGCCGGTGTCCCTGCAGGTTTTAAATATCACCCTGGGTCAACACAGCTGAATCACATGATTAGTTCATTCCCAGGCCTCTGGAGAACTTCAAGACATGTTGAGAAGGTAATTTATCAATTTAAATCAGCTGTGATGGATCAAGGACACATCTAAAACCTGCAGGGACACCGGCCCTCATGGACTGGGATTGGGGACCCCTGAACTAACAAATCGCAGGGAATTCCCAAAAGCATTCCTGGCATTAATATCTATTTTACCAAAAATGGGGCCATGATTTACAAAATAAATATCAAGTTGTAGTAAATAAGATGTGAAATTAAATATTGAGTTCAGAGACTCAAAAGTTTTTGCTGAGTTCATAATCAGAAGTTGGGATTTTTGTTTTTTTGTTTTGTTTGTCGCTTATGCTCAAAAAGTTGGCCCCATCTGGCAGTTATTGCCTAATCGCATAAACTTTTTTCACAAACTTTTAATGCCACAGCTTTAACCTTTCCAGATGAAACAGATTTTGGTCTTGTAAACAGAAAGGCATGCTGGTGGCATATTTGTAAGGCAAGACTAATAAAACTACGTTGATTTAAACCTACATTTTGTTTTTTCAAAAGTTGTACGAATGGTATGTGTAATAGCATCACTCTGAAGACTGTGTTCAGTTTCCTCTTTTTGGCCAAATGAGTATTAAAATAAGCTGCTCTGACCTAAGCTTGCAACTGTGTTAATCCTCACTTACTAATGGGGAAAAATATTTATCTGCATGTGTGTGTGTGTGTGTGTGTGTGTGTGTGTGTGTGTGTGTGTGTGTGTGTGTGTGTGTGTGTGTTGATGATGATGTGTTGCAGAACGGGGTTACTCTCCAGCAGAAAGCTGCTGCCTGGACAGAAGAGGTTGATGCCACCAGACAACCGGAGGCCCACAGACCTTCAACTTTGGACAACATTGTGAGTTCAGAAGAAAGTGTGTCTATATCAGTGACTCACCCTAGCAACTGAATTATTTATGCAAGGTTTGGGGCCACAGTGACATATGAAACTTCCACAACTCCAAAAATATGCAGCTGTGTGGGGTATAATCCTGTCTTTGGGGTGGAAAACTGAGTGAATCTCTTTAAAGTCTATTTTGGGAAATTTAAAATTGAAAACCGCTTGAAAGTTTAAAAATTGCATTGTTGAGTAGAACTGAATTCATGAGCCACATATTAGATAAGAAATCCAATTGCGATACAACTGTGAGTTATCTCCACTGAGAAATGCATAACATCAGACCCAAGGCACGCCATTGTGGGGGAAAGCACAACATTTTTGTTACCAGAGTGCCCTCTGGTGGTTAGCATTGATTGATTTGAAATCTTCAAAATGAATCACACTTGGTGCATGAAACACAATTACAGAAAACCTTTAGAGGAGGGATAAAGTTATAAATTGAAGAATGCGGCACACATTTTTAAAGCTATCTGAATCTGAACCCTGTGTAGCATTCAAATATGTGCACATTTTTCTGTCTCTGAGTTCGGTAAAGTGATTTATTACCACCAAAGATAATTGCACAAATCAAAACCACATTGTTGTTTGTAATAACAGCTGCAATTACTATTGAAGTAAAGACCAAAGATGTCCCTGAGATAAACCCTGCTGGTCTGTTCCTCATTGGAAGGCGACATGCCAGTGAACCACCATATCCCACATATGCTTTCATAATAACAATCAGAGGATTAGCATTGATCCAGTGTTTGTTTTGGTCTGACGAGGGATTTATCCCAGTGTATCACAGAGAAAAGCCTGTGAGTCAGGTTTGACAAATTAAAAGGGAAAAAAAAGCATCTATGTGTATACTGACTTCAGAGCCACACTGTTCCCTCCATGTTTCTAAGATAAGTTGACTGGCTGCTGGCTGTAGTGTGCAATAAATCTTTTCATCTAACAGTCAGTGAGTAAAAGTGGAACTATTCCTTTAAGCTCAAATGAATCGCTGTTTCCTGGCCCGCTGGTGCAAACTAATCTGCCACAGCTGCTATCACAAGTAAACTACCTTCACAAGAAATAGTGAACACTCAACAACTGTAATTTCAAAAATGCCACAATGAATAATTTATGGGTAGTGAAGTCATTGGGACGACCGTGGCTCAGGGGGTTGGGAATCGCATCTGTAACCGGAAGGTCGCCGGTTCAATCCCTGAGCTCTCTGTCCTGGTCGTTGTGTCCTTGGGCAAGACACTTTGCCCTACTTGCCTACTGGTGTTGGCCAGAGGGGCCGATGGCGCAATATGGCAGCCTCGCTTCTGTCAGTCTGCCCCAGGGCAGCTGTGGCTACAACTGTAGCTTGCCTCCACCAGTGAGTGAATGAATAGTGGTATTGTAAAGCGCTTTGGGTCCCTTGAGAAGCGCTATATAAATCCAATCCATTATTTTTATTATTATTATAAAACAGAAATGCTATGATACTTAATTGGTTTTTTTATATCCAAAAAGAAACAAAACTGTAAAGTGTAAAATGCAAACAAAAACAGAATGCAATGATTTGTTAATCTCAGAAATTCATATTTTATTCAAAATAGAACAGAATACACATAGAAAATTTATCTCATCTTGTCAGTGCGCCCCAGGGTGGCTGTGGCTACAATGTAGCTTGCCATCACCAGTGTGTGAATGTGTGTGTGAATGGGTGGATGACTGGATGTGTAAAGCACTTTGGGGTCCTTAGGGACTAGTAAAGCGTTATATAAATACAGGCCATTTACCATTTACCATTTTAACAACAAGCAATACGTCTGGGATGGGTCGACAAAAAGCTAGAAAATGAAGTTGTACTGCGAGAAAACATCTGCAGGAACATTTTTCAGCCGATTAAGTCAACTGGCAACAGGTCAGTCACATGACTGGATATAAGAAAAACAGCATCTTATAGGGGCAGAGGTTTACCATTCTAAAAAAAAATAAATCAGTGAATTAAAAAAAATATCTGAAAATTGTGGGATAATTTCAGAATAATGTTTTTTTATTCTCTAAAGATTCTGAGAATCTGTGGGTATTTGTGTTCAAGGGTTCCCAGATTTTTACAGACTGTGATTAAAAGAAAAGAGAAAGCTAAAGTGGTAAACTCGGCTTTGTCTCAACTTTTTTTGAGGCATGTTCCTGCAATCAAATTCAAAATCTTTTTCTAAAAAATGATGCAGTTTAATCTCGCCCTGTGTTCTATTGTGAATACAACACGGGCTTCCAAATCATAATTACATTTTACACAACCTCCCAAATCTTTTGGAACTGGGTTTGTAATAAAAAAGTCCAGTATGTACAAGTGATTGGAACAAAGAACATATCGAACAAAACAAGTAAAAAAGCTCCCACAGCAGCAGAAAAGAAACCAAAAAAGAAGCAAGACAGGGACATAATATTAATGAGAACCTAGGAGAACTTAAAAAAAAAAATTTATAAAATGAACATGAACGATTCATTAAGACAGGTCAGTTATCATTTTAATTTTCGCTTTACTTCACATGGTAAAGTCTACATAAAACATCCAATTTTCAGCTCATTGCACGTGAAATGAACGGCTACCAGGCCTAAAATTTGTCATCTACATCCCCTCAAGCAATCAGATGCAAAAAATACATCATACCTCAAATCCTGTCAGTCTATGTGGGCGATGTTTCCTCTTAGGAAAATTAGTCATCTACCAATCAGAGACACAAATGGCAGAGTATTCATTTTTTATTGTGGAAGGTCAGCGTAGACTGAAACGACCCCAATTATTGCTGTCAGTATAGTTTGATTTAGAGGATTCTCAAAAACCTTTGAGAGATTAGTGATTGGACATCAGATCTATAATTTCCTTCGGGATTAATAAAGTATTCTGATTCTGACATTAATAGAAATGTTGTTTGCACCTGAAATTCCAGCAGGCTTGAGCTTATTTAGTCCACTCTTAGTTTACTCTTTCCTACAAAAACAACAGCAGTACCTCATGTTTACACGAATAGTAAAATGACAACAGATTTGAATATAGTCTCAGTCTGTGCTTGTTATATGTTCATACAGGTGGGAATGAGGGAGGAGATCAGAAGGAGCAGAGACGAGATGCCCCTCGGCAAAATACCATCAAGAGGTGAGCAGCGGATTAATAAAGAACTACAATGCTTTAAAATAGACTTAACATCAGCTTTTTAGGTGTTCAAGTGATGCATTTATGATCCATAGTGCTCTTCTACTTTCTAGCTTTTATCTATGCCTAAGCACTTTTAACCTAAGATTCACTCACACTCCAAACAATGCATCAGGGAAAGCTCTGGGTTCAGTATCTTACCCACTTTGACACACATGGTAAATGGTCTGTATCTGTATAGCGCTTTACTTGGTCCTAAGGACCCCAAAGCACTTTACACAATCATCCACCCATTCACACACACTGGTGATGGCAAGCTACAGTGTAGCCACAGCCACCCTGGGGCGCACTGACCGAGGCGAGGCTGCCGGACCCTGGTGCCACCGGGACCTCTGACCACCACCAGTAGGCAACGGGTGAAGTGTCTTGCCCAAGGACACAACGACCAAGACTGTCCAAGCCGGGGCTCGAACCGGCAACCTTCCGATTACAAGGCAAACTCCCAACTCTTGAGCCACGATCGCCCCACATGGTTGGAGAACCCACCGAAATTCTGATTATTAGACAACATGCTCTATTTCCTGAGCCACAGCCACCATGAAAAACCCATTTCAGTGATCTGATGTTTAGTTCCACTTAAAAATAAATGTGTTCCCGTCACGTTAATGCTTGTCTGTTAAATATTCACATCCCATCATGGCTATTCATCAGTGCTTATGATGCTTACAGCTACCAGATGTTTTTATCAATTTTTTTCTCTAACTGTTTATTGCCCTCTTAATAACGTTGCACATCGTGCACGTTCATGGCTCCTCATTTGTACTTTCAGTTGAAAAAAGGCTAATTATTTGGTTGCTTAGAGTAAAAATAGACGGAGTAATGATTTATCAAAATAGAACATAAACAACAGTAGCGAAATAATGTAGGTTGTAACCAGTGTTCACTGGTGGGGAAAATAACATCAGCTTATTCAGTATAATTCAATGAATTACCCCGCTGCTAAAACAAAAGCATTGTGCCTGGAGTAAGACACTTAATAATCTCCTAACCCTCTGAGTTACACACACACAAAAAAAATCTAGTCATTAATATTCTTTAATTAATAATTTCACCAGAGATTCTTCTTTGCCAAGAAAGTTTATCAGCTTAACAAACTGTTCTCTTCGTACCTTCGTGTTTCATTTGTCATTCCTCCAGCCCCGTCTCCACAGGGAAGCGTTTTTCGCTTCGGAGCAGACTCAGCAGGAGGTGGTGGTGGTGGTGGAGGACGAGTCATGAAGGCCCGGGTGGCCCACCAGCCTGTTGGCTCCAACCCCACCTTGCTGTCCTTCAATAGGGGACAGATAATTAATGTGCTGGTCCAACAGCCCAGGAACGGCTGGCTGTTTGGACGTGCCGACAACAGCCCACGGTAAAAAAAAATCGTAGTTTGTGACTGCGTGGAGACTGCATGTGTGGATGTGCAAAGTGTCCGTTCCTGTCATTTGCTTGCAGATGACATAGGCCAGTTTAATAAGAAAAAAGTAATAATTTTAGCATAGTACAAAATGAATGGGGTTATTTGTAGACATAGAGATAGTGCCTCATAAGCCCTTCTAGCCCATTTAGAAATAAGCAAAAGCAAACTCCAAACACACATTAAATCTTAATTTGTTTGCATAGCTCTGCTACATATAACTACTTACTCATCAAGATTGTCTGTAAACTACCTAGAAATCTTTTATCAGAACACACAGTGTATATATTTTGCTGTTCTACTGCTTTTTGTTATGTAAGTTCAACAAATTTGGACAGTTCTACATTCTGCGTGTTGAGAAAATGTGTAGTCCTTAGAATTCGTGCAAGCAGTAGTTGTTAAAGTTAAGAAGGGTCGTATGTCTGTGAAGGTTCTCAGTCATCCAGGTCATCGTAGTCAAAGGAGCTTGCAAAGAAAAGCGTCTGGACTTCTATAAGTTTCTTGAAGACGTTTCACCTCTCATCCGAGAAGCTTCTTCAGTTCTAAGGTCAAATGGTGGAGAGTCCCAGATATAAACCTAGTGGGAGTTTCCCCCCACAGAGGGACAAAAGGACCCCCTGATGATCCTCTAATCGCCTGAGCCAAGGTGTGAAACTGGGTGTGGGTCCCAATCAGCCAGAGTTTCGGGTGAGTTCATTGTGAAACCTGGCCCCACCTTATCGTGCGAATTCCTGAGATCAGATGGCCCAGGATGTGAGTGGGCGTTAAGGCGTCTGGGAAGGGATCTCAAAACTGGATTATAGATGGCAGAGAGTTTGTGTCGTAAACCCCTGCCTCTGTTCAAAGATGGTCGTTCACAGTGGACATACCGGTAGATGGCTTCTTTCACTCCTCTTTCAAACCATCTGTCCTCTCTGTCCAAAATGTGAACGTTGGCATCCTCGAAAGAGTGACCTTTATCCTTAAGATGCAGATGGACTGCTGAGTCTTGTCCTGTGGAGGTGGCTCTTCTGTGTTGTGCCATGCGCTTGTGAAGTGGCTGTTTGGTCTCTCCAATGTAGAGGTCTGGGCATTCCTCGCTGCACTGTACAGCATACACCACATTGTTAAGTCTGTGTTTTGGCGTTTTGTCTTTCGGGTGAACCAGTTTTTGTCTGAGCGTGTTTCTGAGTCTGAAATGCACTGGGATGTCATGCTTGGAGAAAACTCTCCTGAGTTTCTCAGATACACCGGCTACATAGGGGATGACAATGTTGTTGCGTCTGTCCTTCTTATCCTCCCTCGCTGGTGTCTGGTCTTCTTTTCTGTGCCTCTTTGCTGACTTTAAGAACGCAAAGAGGCGTTCTTAATAAGGTGGGGCCAGGTTTCACAATGAACACACCCGAAACTCTGGCTGATTGGGACCCACACCCAGTTTTACACCTTGGCTCAGGCGATTAGAGGATCATCAGGGGGTCCTTTTGTCCCTCTGTGGGGGGATACTCCCACTAGGTTTATATCTGGGACTCTCCACCATTTGACCTTAGAACTGAAGAAGCTTCTCGGATGAGAGGTGAAACGTCTTCAAGCAACTTATAGAAGTCCAGACGCTTTTCTTTGCAAGCTCCTTTGACTTAAGAAGGGTCGGTTTCACTATGCCAACATATGAATGAATAGAAAATACAGGAATAAAATATTAGACTAGAAGAAAGAAAGAAAAATGAAAAAAGTGCACTGAATGAAGCAAAGATAACAAAATTAAATATTTAGTCTGTACTTGAACACAGATGCTACCCAAAGGCAAAAGTTCCAACCTGACTGACTGGCATTAACCACACAGCTAGCATCGATAAAAACTACTAAAAGCATAACTCACTTGTACTAAAAGGCTCACAAGTCGTTACATGTTCCTATATGTGTATTTCTTTCACTTAACACGTAACAACTGTAGCTTTTACTTTCTGTCACCTTTTGATTTCAGTCAAGGATGGTTTCCAGCCTCATTTGTGGAAGCAGTGGACGATCCACCAGTGTCACCCACCCCCAGGTAATAAAGATCTCATTAAATTGACTGATCATCAGTGATCAACAGTTCTAGAGTTTTCTCTCCATTATGTTATATATAATCTGACACCACCAGCAGTCCTACAAAACAGCATGTAAAAATTACTCTAACTGGCAGAGAGCATGTGCATTATGGTAATAATGCCCAAGATCGAGTTGACTGATTTTGAAGTATTAATACTGCAGCTACTAGCATCTGCATTCTTTCAGCATGCTAGCTACACTAACAAGTTAACTCCTGCTGTCCAGACTCTGATACCCAGCCAACTTGCTTAAACTTCGAAGTAAACAACATAATTTGGGGCTAGTGGAAGTTACATTATTCAAGTGTCTCTCACTCCTACATTCAAGGTTAGACTAGCACTAATTAGCTATTTAGCATTATACAAAATCATACTTATTTGCTCCTTTCACCACTGTCTCCTTTTTTTGTCTCCTCTTCCTTGTTTTTCAGTCTCATTTCATTCCCAGAAGTATAATTCCTCTTCATATTCAGTGGGCGTGGGTGGTTTTAGTTGTTGTTAATAAGTTTGTTTAAACACAATCCTATTTGGTACTTGTAGCTGGAACGAATGAAGTTCTAGAAAGGTCTTAGGTCTGTTTCCCAGTGCCATTGCAAACTTTGGCCCTGCTGTAGTTTAAAGTATATCAGCCCTGGTGGCAAGCAGTGCCTCTTATTGTCAAATGTCACGTCATGTTGCTATAATCGGTGGTTGTTACAGAAGTGTATTGGTATATCATGACAAAAACAACGTATTGCTCAGAATGGAGGATGCTTCGCGTTTATTGCTTTTCAGTCAGTATATCTTTCCTTTCTGTAATAGTAGCAGGTAATAATGGATTTAAACTAAACCTCATGCACAATGTTTGCCTTCAAACGTGATGCAGAAAACATGATGTAGTTGCCCCAAGGCTGTCCCTATTGTTTTTGGGGCCAACATATTTAAAAGAGGGTCAGTATGAAACTTCATGGTCTGAAATAATAGGTGAACTACTTAAAATATTTGGGTGACCTATTGCTGTGGGGAAATTCAGCAGGAGCTGCTAAAGTAAAACTTTTTCAGTTAGACACACAGTCTGTCACAGCTAAATGTGAACGTTATCAACTGCACCAAAGCTAGGCCCGTGCATCTCATGTGAAAACTCAATCCATCCATCCCTCGGCTAATAAGTAAGACCTGCTTTTGTGAATAAGAGAGAGAAAGGGATCAGGTGTTGGGTATAAAAACAGAGATGCTGTATTTCTGTGGTAGTCTCAAGAGCTTAAAAAAAGGCAACTGGACTTTTTAGTAGTTGTGTTTTATACTGCAGACTTTGGGTCAAGTTCCTTGATTTAAATGTGCTACAAGCTATAAATGAAGTATACACAGCAGTCAACACAAAAATTATAAAGTCTGATAACTTATTTAACACATTTCAGTGGGCTACATCCTGAACTTACAGGACAGAAACAAAGTATCGTTGAGATACCAATACCAGGTTTTATATCAATAGGACCTAAAAAGTCCAGGTGCTTTTAAAAAAATTGTATTTCCAAACTAATTTTAATTTTTGTATAATTTCAGTAGAGCAACTCTCAGGAACAACAGCAGCATGAACAGCCTGCCCAACCATCCAAGAGTCAGCAGTCAGAGTGGGGCCGCGCCCCCTCCTCCACCACCGCCGCCACCGCAGTCACCATCTTTGAATAAACCACATTCGCAGTCTATGAATAAGGCACCACCTATGAATTCAAACATGTCTAATTCAGAAAATAAGGTATGAGAGTCAGTTATTAATAACCAGCGAGGAGAATATCAGTCAATCCTCTGTCCTATCATCTATCATCTGCAGTCTTTGTAAAAGAGATTTACGCTACAACTAGTTATCTAATTCTTCCACTGTGAATTGTACAGATCTAGTTGGGTGGTGTCATATTATACGCATGTGTAATTGCTGATAATTTATTAATGATTTCTTATTTGCCCGCTTGCAAAAATCAATCTTTCCCACAGTTGTGTACATCCTTTTCCCATAAATATGTGGTTCATTTGGTCTTAACCCAAGTTTTAAACAGAAAGTTCTAACCACCAGCCCACAGATTATTAACGATAAAGATCATTCAAAACCCACACTGGGAAAAAGTGTGGGACTCAGCGAACATGTAAAACTGCATGTGAGTGCAAAGATAATGGAGAAAATTAAGATAGGCAAGTGAGATGGAACTTCTCATGGGGTGCGATATTTGCAGACCTTTGCTACAAATGTGGCATTTGCCCATCTGTCCAGCAGGGGCACTGTGGCCAGGTGCTGTTCTCAATGACACCCCATCCTTCTTTCTGGTGGATGCAGGGAGGAAGCTCGAGCTGCTGATGTGAGCCTGGAGTTTGTGTGCATGTGTGTGTGTGTGCTCCTCGTTTGCTCCTCTTTAGCACCCTGCCGTGATCTGAAAATAATTCCAGAAATGATCTTTTCACTTTGGTGCTACTGAGATCAGAAAGTGCTCTGAATAGCATTTGCGTTTTAGGAACATGCAGAAACAATTTGAGTGCCAGGAGCTTAAAGCATATTTTCAGATTGTTTTTGCTTGCTCTCAGTTGTTGTTGTTTTTACAGTCCATCACTACTGTAATAATGTAGTTTTGCACTTTGTGTCAACTGTGGACCCACTGCGAAATGCGTGTGGGGCAACCTGACACAGGTCATCAATCAGCCCCTTTGTGGGAGGACCAAGTGAAAAAGAAAGGGCGAGAGGGTCAAGAGCTCGATCTCGCTGAGCTCCCATTAGTGCATGTGTCTTTGTAATGGTTCTCCCTATCTCATACTGTACCTTCTTCATCATGTTTTCTCTTTTTCCTTTTTTTTTCGACAGCGATCGCAAGTGAATGACTCCCGACCGCAGCTCTTCCCAAAGTAAGAATAATATAATTTCAAATTTGCTTTCAAATTGGAGGCAGGCTGTTAAAATGGAGTGCTTTTGCTTTCTCTTCTAAAAAAGCTAATGATATTTTCTTGAAGTGTATCATGAACCCGTACAATTGGAGAGCAACAGCTGAGGGCAGTGATTGAAATGGCACAGCACTGCTTCCATTAGAGTTTGAAGTGCATTCTAGTGCTGAAACCATTTTAGTTAGCAGCATTTGGAAAACCATGACTGTCCTTCTCATTTCAGGTTTTTGAGCTGATGTTTGTACAGTTTTCAAAATGTAATGCTCATTTCTCCGGTTATAACCTTCATACAACCCAACTTTTATTTTCCTCTGCCCTTATCTCCTTGTATATTGCAGGGGTACCAATCCGTTCGCCACGGTTAAGCTGAAGCCCACGTCCACCAATGACCGATCGGCTCCACGTTTATATCGAAGATGACATCGTGACCCTGAAATAAATGCTTTTATTAGGCTTAGCAGTTCGTTCTTGACCTTGGCAGTATATACTGTTAAATTCTGAGGTAAAATTGAGTCTTTTTTCCCCCCTTTGTCACACAAAATGGGACAAAGAAGAAACAAGTCTGAATAAGGACTTGAGGTGTGTATTTATGTCAGATCTTTTTAAACTTGCATTAAATGATTTGTAAAATAGTAAGAATGAATCACTGTAACACAAACCAGTGGGTGCATTGATCACAACGGGTCTTAAGTCATCATTCCTCTCCTGTGATGTTTACGTCTTTCTGCCAAGAGATGACATGCGAACGCTTTTAACTTTGTCCTTTTTGGAAATAACTAATCGCTGTCTGTGACATGTATATAATGTACAGCTGATGTTAGGAATCAGAGCCAAGACTGTGTTAATGTAAAGTGTATCTTTCATTATGTAGGATAACTCAGGGAGGGTGCTCGATGCCATGCAGCTGCTTTAATTATCTTTTTTTTATGTTTTTATATTGCACCTTCACCATCTTCCTCCACATGTTCAACATGTGATATTAAGTCCATTGCTAAATATTAATTGTACTTCAAATGTACTTTAGAAAATGATGATATAACCGCAGGCACCTAATGTAATATTTTATAAAAATAGGATGATGTGCCTGAGATGGAATGTACTGAATAATGTAATGTATTAAAGGATAATGTAATACCACCTTAATAGCATCGCATTGTTACTTTACCAAGTGTGTTTTAGTCCCGACTTCATATCTGGCCTCTGCTCCTAGCATCAGTACCTCAGTGCAATTCACCACTTCTGTCTACTTCCTCCATCTGTCATTCTGAATAGTCAGAGCGTTTTGCACATTTTAGGGCAAATGAGCATCTACTGCAGCCTGGTCACAGATGAACCCTTAATGGTTTTAAAAGTATTAACTCTCATCCTACAAAATCCACAGAGGCATACTTTTTGTCACGGGTACGTATGAGCAGCCAAATCTAGTGTTTCAGATTTTTTCTGCATTCAGTACACACTCCAGGCCTTTACAATCCATAACATTAATAGAGTCACAGTACTGTGCAAAGGTCTTGAGCCACCTGTCTTGTTACCTTGAGTCAGACTTTCTTTAAACTTGTGGTCTTGAACAGCAGTCCAGCCCTTCTGAAGGAAAGCATATATGCATACGAAAACACAACAGAACACTATTAATCATGGATTGTAGAGCAGAAGCACCGAAGAACTATTCCTGATGTCTGCTTAAAGAAAATTACAAGAAAGCTGCCTGAGGGAGATCAGGTTGTGTCTAGGGATGGGTATCGTTTAGGTTTTATCCGATACCAGTGCCAAACCGGTACCTTTGAAACGGTGCCGGTGCTTAAACGGTGCTCGAACCTGTGCTTAAAGAATGGAGAATGTTTTTATTTTTAGAAGTCTCTTTTTTTCTAGAAAAGTTAGCCTTTTCTATTGATACAACATACCTCCTTTGGTTGGAACCGGTGCTCAAACAATGGAAAACACAAACTTTGTCCTAAAACCTCTCATGTTTAGCTGTTTTTTTTGTAAAAAGATAACAATGTTAGCCTTGGGCATATATGGTATCACTCTATCAAACAAGAAGACAGCCGCATGTAACTACGACAGTGTTTGCTAGTTCACCTTACGTGCATTAATGTAATAACGTGGTTAGCCTACTCAACGTAAATTACACACGAACAAAATTAAGCTACTCGCCCAGAGAAGAGCGGCTGCTGCTGCCACCATCATCCGTTATCATTTCTGCTACACTGGCAGGGCTGGGGGCCAGGACTCTACTCTTCGGGTTCTTGGGGGATGTTGCTAACTCCGGGTCCAATAGCAGGCACCACACCCGCAGTAGA
Source organism: Rhamphochromis longiceps (assembly GCF_057381845.1). NCBI lineage: Eukaryota > Metazoa > Chordata > Actinopteri > Cichliformes > Cichlidae > Rhamphochromis > Rhamphochromis longiceps. The sequence continues at coordinate 14,061,646 of NC_140560.1, forward strand.
TGTGCTCGTGTGAGGTCTTGCAACAAGCTATCAAATACGGTGCATTTCTCGGCTTTTAAAACAACGCTATGCGTCGCCAGGTGTTTCATTAGATTCGAGGTGTTACCTCCTTTGCACAGTATCACCTTAAAGCACTTGTGGCAGGCTGCTGAGTTTGCATCTTTTGCTGTGAAGTACAGCAAGATTTTGACCGCTTCGCCTTGGGCATTTTTAATCTGTAGCTCTGCTCTAAAAGAACGTACCTGGGCCCGCCTACTATCCTTGAAAAGGTAAAATGATTGGCTAGAATCCAACGTGTATGACATCTCAGGGGAAAAAAAGCACCGAAATGTGCTTTTTGGTCTGGTTACTACCATTTATGTCAGAACCGGTGCCATTACCGGTACCCATCCGTAGTTGTGTCAAAGAATAAAGGTGGTCTTTCAAGCTCTTCAGAATTTTACAAACTCTTTTTTTTGCCTTATTTAATATTTTACCATGCATGTTTGTAAATGTTTCAAGAAATTTCTGCACCTATGTCATATTTTCCTAGAAAAATATAAAGAAATGAGGTGTAGCTCAAGAGTTTTGCACAGTATTGTACTTTATAAATTGCACCTTAAACTTGATGCAGAGTGTATAGCTGGCTCACAGGATTGTGGATCAGAAAAGCAATGATGTTTTTCATGCTGCAAATGCAGTATTTTAAAATACCCTAGCATCTTTGACATAGTGTGTGATAACACACATTTAAATTTCTTTCTGGCACACTAAATAGTACAGTACTCTTAACTACGAAAAACATTCAGATTTTTTAAATTTCAAATTACATTAAATTAAATGTCAAATCATTTTCTGTGATTCTGTGCTAGTGTGTGTTGTTTATAGTTAATTGTGAACCAATTTTTGTAATTGGTTCATAATGTAGAAGCAATCTGAATGACATGTATTCAGCCTTTATTATCCCTGGGGCCCATACTTAAACTGAGGTCTCCTTTTACATACGTATAAGAAGATCACTGGTTTCACACACCCTAATAATGCTTATTTTATCAGGTGCCTTTATTTGACTAACATACAATGTTTTGATTAGTTGCAAAGACATTTTACTATGATGGTTGTTTCATCTCTGTCTCTCATCCACAGCATGTCTTTGTCCTGTCTTCCTTCTCTCACCTCAACCGCTCGCAGCAGATGTCCGCCCGTCCCTCAGCCTGGTTCTGCTGGAGGTTTCTTCCTGTTAAAAGGGAGTTTTTCCTTCCCACTGTTGCCGAAGTGCTTGTTCATAGGGGGTCATATGATTGTTGGGTTTTTCTCTATATGTATTATTGTAGGGTCTACCTTACAATATAAAGCACTCTGAGGTGACTGTTCTTGTGATTTGGCGCTATATAGATAAAATTGAATTGAATTGAATTCATGTGGTAGTTTATTAGGAATCCTAGGTACCACAGTATGGTAAAGGATTGTTAGGCAATTTAGAGTTTGAGAACTCATCAAAAGATCTCAGGAAACAAAGTTATCATGGTAACTTCATCCTGTGATAGAGGATGTCATTCCCACATACTTCTTTCTATAATTCCTCGGGTTTTGTCTTCCTCAAACTTATCGTAACTGTCTGTTGGAACAAGCATTGAGGTTGTCTCAGCAGCACTGAGCTCAATAGTCTCATGCCTGCTAAATAAAGTGATATCCTTCGAGCTTCAGATCTGTGTTTATTTGCTCAGGCAGTAAAATGTTCTACTAAAGAAGATAAAGATTCCTGTGTTGCCTGTTTGGGTCCTCCGCTGGGGATACTTAACCCAAATTGAACCTCGGCATGAATCCAACTGTGCTAATGGCTCGACAGCATGGTTCTCAAACTAGTATTGCACTTTTGAGTAAATGGGAGATATGGCCTTTTAAACCTCCACTCCGCCGAGGTTTTGTTTATGCCACAGATTATATATTAAGAAATATAAAAAAAAAAAAGATACTGTGTGATCATTTTAACCCCCTTAGACACAGCAGTTTTGTTTTTGAAAGTACACCGTCTCATACAACATTAGGGTTTTTTTTTTTCAGCTGATCTGCTTGATAAAGGAAAAAGTGACAGAATAGAGGAAGGGAGAAAGAAAGAAGGACAACAAGATTGAAAGTGTAAAATCAGATAAGAGTCACATCAAAGGAAGGAATTAACAGAAGCGACTTAGTGAGTCAGCCTTCTCAAGGCTTTTCTTTTTTCCACTTTATTTTGTTCTTTCACAGCTTGACTTCTTTCTTCTTTTGGTGTGTTTTACAACAGCTCATTACCAGAGGAGAAAGGGATGGATGGATAGCTAGATAGATAGGTTGATGGTGTGGGAGAGGACAGAGGGGAGCGAATGCAGTAAGGGGCACTGAGCCAGACATGAGTAGAGAGAAGAAGAGAAAAAAAGATAAACAAAGAAGGGAAGAGAGAGGAAGAACTGGTTCATGGAAATTGAAAGCTAGGAAAGGATGCAAAGTCAGAAGTAGAGAAGGAAATGAGGGTCTTTCTTTTATAATCTCTGTTATCTTTATATATCTACTTTATGCTTTACAATGTAAGTTTAACTCCTGCAGGCATGTTTTTTTAATCTATACATAAACAGAAACAAGAACAGTTTGTATAAAACGGATTAAATAAATAGGGTGAATACGGCTAAAGGGGAAACTCGGGACGTGAGGAGGTTGCACAGCACAGCCTACTTCAGTGCAGCATTGTGTTTCGTGAAAACTGCAGGTGGGAGGTGAAGAGGAGAGGAGTGATCGGAGTGGGGATCGGCTTCAGCCTGGTGGGAAGGAGAGGTGTAGGTGCTGGCGGAGGTGGAGGAGGAGGGGGAGGTGGGGGGATTGCCAGGATGTGGTGTTGGTTGCCATGTGATCCTTCATTGCAGTGGGAGCAGAAGAATTATTCTTTCACAAGGGCAGCAAATTCTGAAAGAAGGAAAAAAACACAACCTGTTAGGAGAGTGCGAAAACAGCAAAACATCGAAACGCTGTTGAGAAGCACGTGCAGGCGGGTTTATTTTATGCACAATGTTTATACCCTGTCAATATCAGAATAAGGTTTTGAGACTTATCTGCATCAAACAAGTTATCACATGCATGCCTTTAAAAATCATGTCACGCTGTTATCTCTGGGTGGGCAGTTGAATTTTCTTGAGCTTACAAAAGAAAATAAATGTTACTTTTCTTAAATACTTTCTGTATTTAATCAAACACATTACAATTACAGAATTCGGGGTTTTTTGTAGGGACAACTCGGGCCTTTAGAAAAGAACAAGAACTAAAAAATGAGTAAGATAAGTAAAAAAGTGACTATGATTTTTTTCGTTTTTAAAGGCCCTGTCTACACATACACGGCTTTTTGATTCACATAGTTTTTTCATGTGTTTTGGACTGTCATCCACACAGAAACTGCAATTTAGATAACTGAAAACCAAGCTATAGAGTAAACACCTTCCAGGGTGAATGTTTTCACAACCTGATTTTTATCTTGCAACATCAAAGATGGGAACCTTTGTCGCCTTTTTTGACATCAGGCTGCACACCACAATATTGCTTCATCACCATCTGTTGCTTTAGCATGTTTTTTTTCCCCCAACGTTTCCATGTGGACAGAGATTTTTTTGAAAAATCCTAATTTTAAAAAATAGCTGTGTAAGTGTGGATCTGAGTTTTCAGTGAGTGGGCTGATGATTCCTATAGGCGGACCCACCGGTAGACAGACATTTGTATGAATTCTGCATCTACTGTGGGTCTCAGCTTTTGCATAATCATATGTTTACTATATTAAGAAGACAAAAATCATATCTATCAGTTCTGTATCAGGGTTTAACTGTACATCCTTGCCACTCTAAGGACAAAGATGTTCATCCAACCCTTTTGTACCACATGCCCTTTATCTTTAGTTGACTGTTGTGGTTAGGGTGTCACTTTCAGTGGCTACATCGCCCACCGGTTTTTGAAATGAACAGATATAATTACACATTGAAAAAAAAATGCAGATTGACAGCAGAAGAAACGTATGGCCAAGTGGATTTCTTGTATGGGTGTGAGGGAGTTCACTAGGTCTTCTAAGACATAGATATCTCTTAATTCAGTTTTAGTAGTGGATGTAAAAGTGTCCAGATGAGTTCAAGATTCAGGATAATTGTCTTAGGCCATATAACGTGCCTGCTGCAGCAGAGGTGATATACAGTAGCTTCTGTTTATGGATGCGATCACAACCACACTGCTATGGCCAATTTCAAGGAGCAAGGCTAAATTTTAGTAGTGTGCTTTACCCTAAAGTTCAGGGCAAAAAACTGAAAAAACTTTTCTTAAATATGAACATTGACAGACTTGTGCTTAAAATCTGCCCTGATTGCTTTTTCTTGTTTTTTTTCTTCATGATTTTATCCATGAAGCACTAAACACATGCATAGATGAATGAAAATGGGGGGAAAAAAACCTGCCATTTGGGTTTTTGTGTTCTTTATGTGTGGGCCTTTATTTAATAATAGAATAATTTGATGTATTTGTGTTGCGTTTACCATCGACTCCAATCTTGCCGTCTCCATCCTTGTCAGCTGCTTTTAAAAATGCTTTGGTTTCTTTGTCTGTCAGGTCCCTGCCATCTTTGGCAAAGCCCTTCAGGACGAATCTACGAGAGGAAGCAAAGAAGATTGGATTTGTGTCACAGAATGCTTTTGTGTGGATAATTGTTACTCTTTTGGGGATTTCTTTGCACACACATGTGTGTTTGAGTGCATGTGTTAGTTTGTCTCACTTGAGTTCTTCCTCCTCTATGAAGCCGCTGTTGTCCGCATCCAGCACCGTGAAGACCTTCTTCACATCGTCGGCAGACTTGGACTTCAGACCCACCAGCTCAAAAAACTTCTTGTGGTCAAAAGAGTCAGCAACTGGACACACAGAAAAACACAGAAGCCACATCAGGAGTGTGACGATTTCATTTAAACTCCTCTTGATGCCTATTAAAACTTGATAATCCAAAAAACAGAGTGATTTAGATACGATTGGATCTTCTAATGTTTAAAAAAGAGACAAAGCTTTTTTTGGACACTTAAAGGGCATTAAATTCCTGACGTAAGTAAGTGTGAATATTCACAAACTGTCAGAACATGGTGAAATACAATTAAACTACTAATTTCTCAATGTCGAGGGAAGTTTCTTATTCTGTGTTGGTCTGGTTAATGAAGGCCAAAGGTGGAAAATTATTTTTTATAAGTTGAGTGTAACCGATATAGAACGACGTAAGGGAAAAAAAACCCAAAAGTTCTGGCTCCAGCTTTTTTTGGGACTAACTTTTTCCCGTCACGGCTGTGCTGGTACTCACCTGCAAATGCATCTAGAGCTTTCTTGATGTCATCGGTGTTGAGGATGCTGCTCATTGCCATCTCGGCTGTTGGAGGAGGATAAAATAAGTCAGGGGAGAGAGACTGAATCAAAAGAGAAGACCCGAGAGGGGACAAGGTTAAAAGCAAGGTTGCCAGAGAGCAGAGACAGTACTGAGACATTCTCGTATTACACTGGTGACACTCTAGAAATGGAGCAGGAAATCAGGACATGTGAGAAGGAGGTGATGAGTGACAGAATGAATTAGTGACAGTAAAAGAGGAGTGATAAAGGGAAAGAGGAGAATGAGAGGAGAAAGGTATCCTGCTGTAGTAGGGTGTTGAGAGATACGGGAAGTGAAGGAGGTTTGTTTGTGGCATTTCAGGATGTAGAGCCAGGGCTGCGGAAATTAAAACAAAAATCAGGATGGAAGGAGAATACCAGAATGATGGAGACGAGTGATGACAGATGGACACAAAAACAAGTGTGCCTTTCAAATGTTTTCCATTTTATCTGTGTCATATCTTTGAGGTGGTAGGGACACAAACAGGGCGAGAGGCCAAGTCAGCAGGGGTTTAACAGACCATATGAGTCCTCTGCTGTGTTTGAAATATCACCGGAGAATTCAGTTTGTCAGCCCACTCCAGATGGAGAATCTTCTTCTTGTGCCTCGTGCTATGAAAGGTGAACCCTGCGCTAAACTGCGCTTTGGCTTTTTACTGCGTGTGTGTGACTGAACCTGATCGCTGCTTATGAAGTTGTCACTTTCCCGCTGACTTTGACTGATGCCCTCTTTCCTTCTGTTGAGAGTGTAAAGACACGTGTATGGGATGTATACATTAGACGGTAAACACAAATCTGTAAGAGTGGAGGAGGAAGTTATAAAGCTAGAGAGGAGTGGTGCTAAGGGGAAGCGAGTTATGTGTGGATTAGAGGAAGTAGTACTCCGATTTCACTTTACAGGCAGGCGAACCATAATGGGGTTTTGTGGGCAACACATTATTTTAAGTAGGCTGTGTGATCAATGAGTACTGGTTCACTCACATCCACACGAACCTTTGCCTGAATGGACAAATGTACGACTTTCTGCGCTATTCACAGTTCACCAGAAAAATGTCTTGGAAATCAGGTGAATAATACATTACATTGAAATTAGAACATTAAATCACAGCATTTCAGAACGTCAGGTGCAGGCTATCACACAACACCACACACAATAGATGTGCAGTGAATTTTCCAGACAGACTAACTTCAAATCCACAGCAAAAAGCCAAAGGTCAGCAGAGGACACCAGCCAGCCGAACTGTCTTCCAGAGACTAACTAGTTGAGGACATTTACTAGATCAAATAAATTTTATTTAAGTTATTCACCAGTTTTATTCCATACTAATCAAAAATGATAAACTGGAAGCATATGTTTTACTTTGTGTCCCACAAAGTTGCAAAAAATGCTTGCCTAGAGTACCAATGACATCTCTGGGAGTTTACATCATCCTAAATCTCTCATTTTTGTGCCTCAGATAAAGCTGCGTCACAGTGGAAGTTACAAATACATCAGAAGCCAAAGACTGTGTAGCAGAGTGTAAAATGGGAAGGCACAGGGTCCCTCATATTTCAAACACAAGCTCAGCAGTCATTTCATTAGGGACACCTGTTCAGCTGCTCATTAGCACAAATATCTAATCAGCAGTCACGTGGCAGCAGTTCAGTGCATTTAACCATACAGATGTGGTCAAGATGACCTGCTTGAGTTCAAACTGAGCATCAGAGTGGTGAAGAAAGGTGATTTAAGTGACTTTGAGTATTGAGCATGGTTGTTGGTGCCAGACGGATATACTGCTGATGTACTGGGATTGTGCCACATAACTGTGTCTAAGGAAGTAGACTTAGTTATGTGGATTGAAATAGAGAAAACATAGTGAGTGCTGGTTCTCTGAGAGAAAATGCCTTATTGATGCCAGACATCAAAGGAGAGACTGTTTTGAGCTGAAAAAAGGCAAAAGTGATTGACTGACAAGATACACAGAAGAACATCACTAAACACACAACATCTCAAGAACCTTAAGCAGATGTGGTCTACAGCAGCAAAACACCACAGTGCTCTTTCTGTCAGCTATGAACAGGGAACTGAGGCTGACATTTGAATGGGCTTAGCAAAATTGGACAACAGAGGACTGGAAAATCATGTCTTAGCCTGATGAGTCTTGATTTGTGCCGGCATAGGAGGGTCAGGTTCAAGTCAGCGGTGATGGTGTCCACCCATCTTCTGAAGGCTGATTTCAGCAGTATAACACACCATCTCACAAAGCCAAACTGGCTGTGAATATAAATGTGGACCAAAATCTCTGAGGAATGTTTTACAGCACTTTGTTGAATCTATGCCACCAAGAATTAGGGCAGCTCTAAGGACAAAAAAATGGTCCAAACGGTTGCTAGCAAGATGTACCTAATGATGTAGCCAGTAAGTGTACACGTGCAAAACACTTCAAAACACTCAAAACAGTGCCCTTGCAGCAGGTCCTGTATATATTGGCGTCACAATCACTATATTCTCCTATGAGAACACAAAAACACGCAGACAGACAGAACGATTCACAAGGTGAAAGCAATACCAGCCACACTGGAACGCACGTGATCCCTAACGGTGTCCTGACACCTTCAGTTAACGAGCAATTAAATCTGATATCTGATACGTAGTTTGATTCAGATGCAGATGCCACGGAGATAATCAGCAAATCAGAACGTAATGTCACCCCATGGCAGAGCACAGTCCACACACATAAAGAGATTTTTTATTCAGCGTCTAGCTCATACAGATGGGGGATGAGCATAAGCAGAGCTACTTTTTTTAAGTAGCGTGTTTCAAACAGCTTAACAGCATCTTAAAAATTTAAAAATGAATCGTCACTCTCAAAGATGGAGAAAGAAAGAGGGTGGAGGACAGGAGGAGAAGGGATGATTTCCAAGGGTAAAAACTTGTCAGCAGGTGACAGGTGATAATAAAGTGAAAATTTAATTCATATTACTTTCAGTTTTTTATCCAGTATTGTTAGGGCTGTCTGATTAAAAAAAAACACCAGCTTGTTTTTAAGACAATACGTTTTCTATTTTATACAATATACTTGAAATCTTCAGCCCTTTCATTTTAATCTAGTTAAGGCTTCAAAATATCCTATTCTGAGGTTGTCTGAAACATAGCAACACTAACAAATTAACCATAATGCATTCACCAATTATCAACAAGTGTGCTTAATTTCATAGTAATCCATCTTCTAAATTTTTTAACATGGAACACATTTGTAAGAGTCTGACTTCAAAGATTAGTCAGATGCTCTGGTGGAAAACTTTGAGAGTTGACGGAGTTGAACTGTCTCAGCTAAAGTCATAGGAATGACACTCCATCATCATTTTCCTTGGACCGTCATCAACACTGTGTTCTCTCTGTTCAGCAAATGATACTGAACTGGCCAATATCACCCCTCCGTCCTTCTCATTGTTGGAAATACGGTCTGTATGACCTATACATTTCCGCAGGTTGCAAATGACTCATGCTGCCTGTTCTTTGCTGCATCATGCCTCAGATATCACTGTGTTTAATAGCCACAATAAAATGAATGTTTAGCAGCTCTTTATGTACCTTTATGACCCTTAACGGTTAAGCAAACCTATCTTCAGAGTCATTTTGGTTTCAACTATACACCAGTAAATTCATGCGAATGATGCTTTTACATGCTGACCAAGCCTTTCCTCTGAAAGACACAAAAAACTGCTAAAATCCAAAAATCCATCTTTGTGATATTTCCTGTTACAGTAGCACATTTGACCACGCAGACACACCTGCACGCATACAAACAGACTAACAGTTCACCTTGTGAGGATGGTAAAAATACACCAAAGTTAATCTATAACATCCCAGATCTCTTTTAATAATCTATTAAATAAATTAGGTATTTGAGGAAATGTGCAGATTTTCTTCGTTGGTGTCATTTTATTTCATTTTTAATGTTGGTAATGTCTATGTGATTAGTAGATCACATGGCATTCATTTTAATTCTCATCGATGCAATGATCTAATCAGCCAATCATATAATTCAATTCAAATTCAATCTTTATTGTCCCAAAAGGGAAATTAGTTTAGCAACAGGATAAAAGTAAACAAAACAATCATATAAAATGACAATGATAGTAATAGAAAATCCCAGAACGGTTATATGCCATTTAGGAGACAGGATGCAGTAGGGATAAAAGAAGCTTGGAGTCTTTTGGTCTTCCTCAGAGGTCAGGAGGCAACAACTCAAACTCACTGTGAAGTGGATGGTTCGAACAATGAACAATAGAATGAGCCTTTCTAAGCACATTTTTATTGTAAATGGCCAAAAGTCCATCTTTCCAGCGCCCTGAAATTTTGCTAGTAGTTTCTACCAAAAGACCCAACCAATTCTTATTCTTCACCATCAGGTTACCAAACCAGGCAGCGATACAAAAAGACATCACAGATTCGATAAAACTTCTATGAAACAAAGACAACATCTCAGATGAGACATTAAAAGATCTCATTCTCCTTAAAAAGAACAGTCTTTGTTGAACTTTTTTAGTAGTGGCATCAGCATGAGATTCAAAACACAGTTTATGGTCAAGTACCACACCTAGATATTTATAACTCTCAACGATCCCAATATCAGCAGTTTTAATGATAGTGGGTGATGAGCTATAAAAGGACTTCCTAAAATCAATAATCATGTCTTTAGTTTTTGACACATTGAGTGAAAGGAAGGACTCATCACATTAATCCACAAAATCATCTACAACCTGTCCATGGCCTGACTCGTCCCCCACCAGAAGACTGACGATCACTGTGTCATCAGCAAACTTCAGGATGTGTCTGTTCGTGAAATTGCTGCGACACTCATTCGTGTACAGAATGAACAGAAGAGGAGAGAGAGGCAGCAACCCTGGGGTGATCCAGTACAAGAGGAGAGCACATCAGAAAATACATGATTCACCCTCACGCATTGTGACCCATTAGTCAGAAAGTCTGTCAGGAGAGTGGCATAGTTGTTGGCGCCAGATGGAGTGGTCCGAGTATTTCAGAAACTGCCGATCTCTTGAGACTTACCATCTCTAGGGTTCATAGAGAGCCGTCTGGGAAAGAGAAAATATCCAATGAAAAGGTCTTGCCAATGAAAGAGGTCAGAGAAAATGGCCAAGCTTATAGAAAGGCAACAGTCGATCAACTATTCTGTTTATAGAAGAGCATCTCTAAATACTTCTTTAAAAATAAATAAATTCAGTTTGCTCGACTTTCTTGCAAAGTCAAATGAGAACACTTGAAATATCAGGCGTGCCTGAAGTATACGATACTGGAGCCAGAATAGATTGGAAGGAAGTGGATGAAATTTGTTCTTAGCATAAGAGAAATCCACATACCAACAACTCTAAAGCTTATTCATGGGCATATTAAATATTTGTTTTATCAAATGTACTAATGAGTGAGAAAGGTAATCAGCAGATTTTTTAAAAAGTTGACAGATTGCTTTAACTCTAAACTTTAATGTCGGGGGATTTCATTCAATACCACGAAATGAATCTAAAACGAACAGCCATAGTAGCACAATTATTAAGAAGTCAACATGATCCATGTCCACAACAAGCAAAGTCCATTATGCATTTATGAATTTATTCATGTATTTCAAAGTGTGGACTCAATGACTGCTTTGTATATTATTTACTTCTTATTGTTATTACTTTTCTAGTAGTTTATTAAAATGTCAGATAATGAACCATTTGTAATTTTGCCTATTTATTAACAGAGTAATTTATTTGTACACAGTGTATACAGTAACACATTTAGCTCATAATTGGTGAAATGTTTGATTATTATTAGATGACATCTTTTGTCTGGCTAAATAAAAAATTGAAAGTTATTCTACAAAGACCGAACTTTAGAAAACGCTTCGTATTTCTTGAGGATAAAGTAACATCTCAAAGGCAGTTCTGGTTTACACAAGGCTTGCCTGTGAACCTTTTAAAGTGGGGAAAGACTTGGGAAGTCACATGACTCTGATGGTCTTGCTAGGTGTGGGAAACCCAACTATAGTGCAAGAGTGCCAACTCTCCAGTTTACAGTAACAGCTGCATGGATGTGTGAATATATTTGCGTGTGTGTGCGTGTGAAAGTTTTTAAATGTGTTACTGAGGTGCCAGGCAGACTCGAGTAAAGAGGTGGAATGCAGGAAGAATATACTTGCATTTCAAGAAACCTGAGCCGTTTGTGCTCATTTGAGAATGTGAATCTGAGAGAGTGTGTGTGTGTGTGTGTGTGTGTGTGTGTGTGTGTGTGTGTGTGTGTGTGTGTGTGTGTGTGTGTGTGTGTGTGTGTGTGTGTGTATGTGTGTGTGTTTGAGAGGAACTCTGTTAAAAGCTGAGGTAATATGTGTGTGCCAGTGTGTGTTAGACTTATATAGATAAACCAAGGCAAGGTGCCCCTTCAGTATTACTGCAGTGTGAACTGAAAATGAACCTTCTTCATTTTTTCTCTTTCCGCCTCTCTGGCATTTTACAGCAATCTAACATTAAACAATAAACACATTCTAGTGGAATTATTGTTATTATGTGACTTAAACACCCCTCAAGCTTTATGCTGATTTAAGGTTTCATTACGATCGCCAACAGCGAGGTTTATTTTGTAATTAAAAACTCCACAATTTTTCATTTGGCCTATAACCATACAGTGCATTTCATATCCCTACAAAAGATTTCAGTATTTAACATTTGTCATTCAGTTCCCTTAAAGGGTGCCAGCAGCTTTAGCTACACCATTAATGTGAAGACAATGAAGCACTCTAATGGGCTATTCTATCTTGAAACAAAGGGAGCCCTCAATGATTTTCTTTCTCCCTGAAAGCTTTTAATCTGAATCGCCACTGATCTGCAAAATTACCTCAACCAGAGCTATCTGTTAGAGTGCATAAGACTGCTTATCGATTGTATACCGCTCCTTATGAGAAGAGATGGTACAGTGGTGTCAGTTCCGTAACTGAAACAAACACACTTGTGCGTGCATGTAGCCACGGGCGACTGCAGCGAGTAAAAAGAGGATTTGATAAGAGCAGCAGAGGCATGGGGATCATCTGGCTGTTATCACCACTGGCCACTGTCTAATCCGCTGGCAGGTACGGGAGAGGATAGCTTAACCACACAGTTACAGCTTGCCATCAGCAACAGCGCTGCATTTGTGGTTTGCATGTGCGTATGTGTGTGTGTGCAGAAGGATCTGTGCATTGTTTTACAAGAAAATATTCAGTTCCTGGTCAAAGGAAAACAAAACTTGTAATCTAATCATAACAATGATCATACAAATAATTTTTTAGACATTTCAGTGTGCTATGGGCTGAATCTGTTAGTCTGAAGTGAAGCTTTATATACATGGGGTGTGTTATTGTGTATTTCAAGCAGGAGACATGCATCTTTTTGCTCTTCCTGTACAGTAAGTTTTTAGAGACCAGTATATAAGAGATATGTCATTTGGCACCTGAAGTAAAACTGTACTTTAAATTATGCCAACGTAATAAGAATGTCCTGGTGTGAAGCAGATACACCATTAATGACGGCCCACGAGCAAAGATGGCAAAAGTTGCACCACTTTACCCGAGGGGCACGTCCCTGTGTCATGTTTGCACCAAAAAACTCTGTCTCCTCATTAATTAAGACTGCAACCACTAAAGTATTGTTCTCCTCATTAATATTCATGGCACAGTTTAGTATGTGAGTAATATGCAACATTTTAATCATAAGCACATGGATTTATTCTCAAGAGAAATTTCCCGTACTTCATCAGCATTTTGCTACAGATGCATTACCATGGAGCACGGACAGGACACTGCTTTCAATCTCATTAAGTGGTAATTAAAATTTGACCTTGACAGATTTCACACGTAAGCGGTGTTGCAAACCTGTGTCCTTTAATTCTGGCAGCAAAGCGTTACTATCAGAAAGTGATTACTTTGTTGATATCCTGTCGCTCTATCTAAATCTAAGCAGACTCTATGGAGACAGTGAAAGAAGGCAAATTGCTTTTCCTGTTTAGTTGCATCCATCACTGCATCTGCAGGTTACACTTAAAGCACTGGCCTTTGTCGTTTCATCTCTCATTTATCGCTGTCTTTTTCTTTCAGGCAAACTTTTTGTCTCTCCCTCATTCTTCCTCTTACCTTGTTGCTGGTGGACGGGTTTAAGGTGGGAAGAGGGGCGAGATGGGTTCAGGAGGGATGTCCAGTCAAAGATCAGAGGCTCTGCTCTTTCAGTTTTATACCTGTCCTCTCCAACTATTTTAGGATGAAAAATGGGCTCCGGGTTCAGTGTGGGGACAGGGATGTTATCCCGCTAGGTTGGCCTGTATCGCTTTCCTGACTGGACCCGTGCAAATCAAACATTACTATTAATAATCTTGGATCAATCTCCACCCCTCGTTCCAGCCAGATTTATTTTCTTATGCTCACCCTTTCTCACCCCTCCCTCACTCTAGCTCTCCCTCGTTCCAGCCATTCGATTTCTCCACCTAATTTTCTCACACCTCCCACCCGAGGGACTTTGCTCTGTCCTCTAATCCGTCTCTGATCCTATCACTCACTCCACTACTTCTCTTTGCCTCTCTCTCTCTCTCTCTCTTCCTCTCTCTCCATTCTCTTAAACTTTTAATTTTCACTTTTAATTCTCCTCTACGAATTCCTCCTTTAAGGCATTCCACATCATCAGTGACAAATTACAAGGCCCTGCTCTCTATCACTGTTGTTTTCTATCTCTTGATCATTTAAACTGTTAGAAAGTTGGCATACAAAATCGTCTTTAGGGTATTTCTTATGATGCTTTGTCTAATAATCTTTTTTTTAGTTAGTATTGATGCTCAGGATTTCCTGTATTGTTATACTTTGTCGTTTACACCTGTGGTGGCAAAACATTTTTGATTTCTGTTTATATCTGATGGTGAAATTTGTCATGTGGCTAGCTAGCTAATTAAGCTAACATTAGCCCCTTGAGTTGGCTGTAAACGTTAGCTAATTATGCTAATATAAGCCCATGAGGTAGGTGCAAACAGGATACTTAACAATACTAGTTTGGTTATCTAGAATATATAGTGGGGAAAAAAAGAAGAATATATTTCCATAAAGGGTATATTGGGCCCAAAGCAAACATTCCTAAATCCAATGTAAAAAAGAGGATACATGAGAGAAGATTTCAGACATGAAAAAGAGCCAAGTTAAAAGTTTCTCAAAAAAAAGTCCCCATCCTTGGTACTTTTAACTCTGTATGGCCTACATTCCTTTTGCTTATGTGTGATTTATACTTCTGCTTTGAATCGATGTAGCCCCTACGATGTTTCCAGCATTTATACCAATGCTGGGGGTGTTGCTTTGCAGTTTTGCTGCCAAAACAGTACTTAATGATAATAATAATAATAATGGATTGCATTTATATAGCGCTTTTAGTTCCCAGTAAACACTAGTTTATCCATTCTCTTTCCATTGATTTGGAAAATCGAATCAGAAGAACAGGCGGCCAGGAACTGACAGAAGCCAACAATATGTCCACAGTGGGTCAATCAAAGCTAGCTAGGGTTTCAGAAGGGTTTGCGGATGCTATATACCTACAATGTAGATTTAATGCAGAGGCATGAATCTCACTTTTAGAAGAAACTGCTGTGGCTTACCCAGGCTGCTGATTCATACCTCGTTACTTCCTTTCTAAGGGAGGGGCTTTGTGAATCGTTAATTGTTAGATTTTCTAAAATCAGTTTTCTGAAGTTAAGATATGAATTAAGGAAAAGAAAATTGAACAGTATTCTGAATAAAATTTGCAGAGAAGTACACCTCCACAGTGAACAGTGCAGAGAAAGAACCTGCAAGAGGCCCACGCTGCTGTTGATCACTCAGGCAGTGGCAGGTATTACATCTCCGGCCCAGCAGAGCACACTCAGTGCAGGAATTGTCCCTGAGGCTCACTTATAGATGTGAAGTACTTATAGCTGTGGAAACAGCTGTTTCCACTAAAGAATCGCTCACAGTGACCTTTAGAAAGACAGTCCAAGGCTTAGGCACTACTGTCTGCATGTAAGAGCCGTAAACAAGTCTGTGTTTGTGTGTTTGGGACTCGTGCATGCATTGTGAATGCTGAGTGCAGGAGTGTGAGTGAGACATTAAAAACAGGGGTGTGTATTCTCTGTCGAGCGACTGTGGACACCAGGTGCTATCATCCCAGTTACTGTAAAGATATTGTAGTTATGAGGCTACTATCAATTTCATGCTGGGTATTTATTTTAGAAAGAAAAGTGTTTAAACGGGCAAAGATTTATTATCTTTGCCATCTAATTATGAAATGTTTTGTATATTTGCCTGAGACTGTCATCACCATGACTTTGCAATCCTTACAAGGTTTTAATGGCATTAAATCGAGTTCTCCAATGACCTTCCTAGTCTATATAATGTTACTGGTGGTGTCTGCCATTCTTATGTGGGATTTAAACCACCCCCAAATGATACTGACCTCTTTCTTTTCCAATCATACATTTTTAGTTACAACATGTTGACAGAAACTGGGAAACTGAGATATGAGATCAGTAATCTAGTCACAGTTACTTGTAGGGTGGCAAAAAGCAATGATATGAAATTGAAGGTACTGACAAATACCTTATTATGTTCAGGTTTAGGATCTTATGTGAGAACTCGAAACTAAAAATAACCTTCTCTTTTAATTCCTCTGTCCCTGTCCTTGCTGCTGTGTATTCTCCTTTTTCTTCCCTCCATCTTTATCTAATTTTGTTGCAACGTTGTGACAGGAATTTCTATCCCTCCTTCCACCCATTACGTTTTTTTGCTAGTACACTCCTTTTAAGTTCTCACTTTGTCCAGCCAAAGGGCCGCAGAGGGAGTTACCTTGATTCCCTCATTGCCTGGGTGCTTCTCGCTGTTGCCTGCCAAGAGGAGTCAGCAGGGTGACAGGACGAAGGAGGGAAGAAGAGAGAGACAGAGAGAGAGCTGATGGAGTTGTGACAACTGAAGCCAGGAGGGAGATAAAGGTGGGTGATGAAAGTGCAGAAATTAAAATAGTAATGACAAAGGAGAGATTTAAAGAGGAATGCAAAGAGAGCATTCTCTCTAGTGAAGGAGTAGAGGGCTAGAAGGTTGACAGCAGATGATGCAAAGGAATTTCGATGTAAGATGGTGTACAGAGGGGTTGAATGTTGTCGAAGCAAAAGGACCGAATGTGAGGAAGGATCAATCCCAGAGTTTGCCTTATGTGTTTGGGTTTATCTCAAACCCCAAAGACTGCAGGACTCCAGGTTCATCATTGGCTCACATTTAGAGACAAAAAACAAATGTTTGGGAGTTTTTCTTTTGTCCCAATACCATGGCAGCACAGACTCCACCCTCCCGAACAGCATCTGAATGTTTCCAGTCGCCCTGCTGCTACAAACGATTGGTTTGCCGCTGCACCGTTTTCATTAAAAAAGATTTTTGGCTCGTGTTTACTTATGGGACTCCCATTTGTCAATGTTTGTTTGAGATTGCTCCAAATGGATTTGGATATGTTGTTGTGCACAGAATGGCACATTAAGGTGGAAAATTACAACCTACCTCTCTGATTCATTGGCAGCAGTCATGCAGACCGGATCTACTCTTAATCATGCAAACTCGTTTGGCTCATTATTGGATTCTCCTGAGTTTATCTGGCTTTGTTAGTCAAATCATGATCAAATATTTGTGTAAGTTATTTGCGTTAAAAAACTGCTAATTATTGAGTTGGGATTTAAGATTATGACTATTATTTCCTCTCAGATTATTTCTTTGGCCTCCTTTTTAAAAGGATTCTAAGCAAAACATGATTACTTATCACGTCAGAACAAAGGGAGGTTATTCTTGAGATCAACTAAGATGATAAAGTATAAGGTAGAATTCCAAGGAGGAAAAGAAAGAGAAATGCTAATAAGAGAAGTTGGGTTGAATGAAATTCCTTTGAGCGGGAATCCAGGTAAGCCAACATAATGCAGTCACAATGGGAACCTGGTAAGTACAAAGAGATAGGGAAAAAGGAAGTTTGCTCCGAACTATCTGCTTCCCTGCATATTTTAAATGCATGGATGTACTGCAAAAAAAAAGGGGGGGTTGACCTCTTTCTCTCTTGTCTTCATATTCTTCTGGAGGAGGTAGGTGTCATTATCTCAGCGTCTTTGTGAAAATCTACACTCAAGAGATGCCTTTGTAAATGGAAACATAGAGGGATTGCAGCAAACAACTGGTTACACTCCAGAACAAGAGGGTTAGAAAACATCTTAATTCTTTGGGTACATCAAACCAAGATGCACTTTTACCAGAATGATGGGAAGAGAAAAATCTGGAGAAGAGAAATAAATCATGACCCACAAGCATACCCCGACATCTGGAGCAATGTCGTGGCATTGGGGTGTATGGCTGCCAGTGGAACTGGTGGTCACTAGTGTTTAGTGATGATTTGACTGCTAATAGAAGCAAAACTGATGGGACAGAGCTTCACAGTGCAAAAGGATAATGACCCAAAGACAAAAGCAACCCAAGAGTTTCCTATTTTGATGCCTAGGCTGTCACTGATTGCAAAGGATATTTGTGATGTTATGATTATTATATTTATGTTAGTTTGTCCAATCACATTTGAAGCTCTAAAAAGAAGAACTGTGTATGAAAATAGGTGTTTAGCTTCCTAAATACTTTTGTTAAGTCTCTTGAATTAAAAGCCTTTGAATTACATTTAGATTTTTCTTTTAAATCCACTGTTCATATATGGATGCAAAATCACCCTAAAACATGACACATGACCTTATGCACACTAAACTCAAATACCTTGACATCCCAGAAGTTATCCTATCTTGGTGTCATCTGATGAATATCGTCTCATAACATGCTACTGTCTCACTCTGCAGATGATATCAGTGTCAACTTCTTGTTCCAGTTCATGACACAGAGGTCTAAGAATGGGTCTTGGTATGCCTGTCTGAAATATCCTTCTGTCCTAGATAACCTTGTGATTCTTTTGGAACTCCCCACCCCCTCTGATTCTCTTTCTTCCTCCACTAACAAAACCAATTTGACAAATGTGTCATCTCCATCTAATGAAAATATATATGTTGGGTTGTCACCGCACAGTAACATTTAATATGGCATAAGTTTTCAAAAATGAGCTCAGCATTCATACAAGTATCTGTGATCCAAAACCTCCGGCTTCAGATTGCACTGAAAATTCAATTTCAGAGACACAAAGAGAGGAGATATGCAGATACTGCTATTGCTACAAATCTTGCTGAGAGTGGCAGCCAATCCAAAGAAAGTGGCCGTCATTTGGAAAAGCGGCCAAAGATGGGGAAGCTAAAGCAGCTTGTTTCAAGCAGTGGATGAATTGGAGGGTCACATCAGTGCCTACCACAGAACAAATAAGGATTACATTGAATTATGAATCATGCAAAGCTACTACAGTGGCTGGAAGGGAACCTAATAAGCCCCCTTTGAGATTTTTATGTGCTACTTGCATCCAAATCAAATCCAGGCCTCTTTTGAGGATACTTCACTGTGCAAAAATCTGATGTGAGGAAATGAAATGTTTTAGGTTAGAATGTCAATAAATAAACGTGCTCGTGATCTCCGAGCATGAAGTAAGGAGAGCCTTCAAGAGAGTGAACACCAGGAAAGCAGCAGGACCAGACGGCATCCCAGGTCGTATCCTAAGAGACTGCGCATACCAGCTAGCTCCTGTGTTCACTGAGATATTCAACATCTCTCTATCTCAGTCGGTGATCCCCACATGCTTCAAAGAGTCCATCATTGTTCCTGTCCCGAAGAAACCCCACCCTGCTTCTCTCAATGACTATCGCCCTGTAGCCCTCACCTCAGTAGTGATGAAGTGCTTTGAACGCCTGGTCAGAGACTTCATCATTTCTTCACTACCAGACACACTGGACCCACTACAGTTCGCTTACCGTCCAAATCGTTCCACAGACGATGTCATCTCTCATCTCCTCCACACATCACTCACTCACTTGGACACTAGAAGGGGGAATTATGTTAAAATGCTCTTCATAGACTACAGCTCTGCATTTAACACCATAATTCCCTCCACACTCACCACCAAGCTGGAGCATCTGGGACTCAGCTCATCTATGTGTCTGTGGATCTCCAACTTCCTAACTGGCAGACCACAGGCAGTAAGGATGGGCGGACATGTCTCAGCCTCCACCACTCTCAGCACTGGAGCCCCCCAGGGGTGTGTTCTGAGCCCCCTGCTGTACTCTTTGTACACATATGACTGTGTGGCCACTACCAGCTCCACCACCATCATCAAGTTTGCTGACGACACCGTCGTGGTGGGCCTGATCTCTGATAACAACGAGACGGCCTACCTGAAGGAGATTAGGAATCTGGAGAACTGGTGCCAGAGGAACAACCTCCTTCTAAACGTCAGTAAGACAAAGGAGCTGATAGTGGACTTCAGCACTAAGCAGGAGAGGAACTACCAGACCCCCGTCATCAACGAGTGCCCAGTGGAGAGAGTGGACAGCTTCAAATACCTCGGAGTTCACATCACGCAGGACCTGTCATGGTCCTGTCACATCAACACCGTGGTGAAAAAGGCCCGTCAGCGTCTCTACCACCTCAGACGCTTGAGAGACTTCCAACTGCCCTCCAAGGTGCTCAGGAACTTTTACTCGTGCACCATAGAGAGCATCCTGACGGGAAACATCTTAACCTGGTTCGGGAACAGCACCATGCAGGACAGACGAGCTCTACAGAGGGTTGTGCGGTCAGCTGAGCGCACCATCCGCTCCGAGCTCCCTGACCTGCACTCAATCTACAGCAGGCGGTGCTGGACCAAGGCCAGGAAGATTGTGAAGGACCTCAGCCATCCCAACAACAGACTGTTCTCTCTGTTGAGGTCAGGAAAGCGATTCCGCTCCCTGAAGGCCAACACAGAGAGACTGAGGAGGAGCTTCTTCCCGCAGGCGATACGGTCTCTCAATCACAATCACACCACCACACAGTACTGACCCACACATATAGTTCTTACACACACACTGGACATTCTGGACATTGTTTTCACTTCATCACTTAAATCACTGCTGCTGTTATTGTGTATATATTTATTTATACTTCTTGTGTATTTTGTTCATACATTCTTATATAGTTCTATATTGTGTATTTTGTTGTACAGTTATTTTATTTTCAATTTAATTTATATATTTTATCTTATTCTTTCCCAGTGTGTTGTACAGTTATTTAATTTTTAACCTTAATTTATATTTTATTCCTTCCTAGTTAAATTTACCCTTTTTAATTTTTCATATTTATTTCCTATCTTATTCATAGCCTTTTCCTTTTTTGTTTTCTTTAGGTCACGAGCAGTTGTCCAAGCATTTCACTGCATATCGTACTGTGTATGACTGTGTACGTGACAAATAAAAATTTGAATTTGAATTTGAATTTGAATTTGACATCAGCGACTGAAAGGAACCAAAAAAAAATCTTTTTTATTAAAAGAATTAAGAAATAAATATGCAAATAAAAGTACTCTTGTATTCCTTGATAGAGACACACAATTTTTTTTAAATGTAACATCCCCGACACGCGCGCACACACATAAGCTGTAAGAGTGTTTGCGAAAGAGAAAGCTGGAGAGAACAGCCATCATGTGTCCTCCATGTGCACTGTTATATTACTGTGCCTCAGCAGTGCTTCCATCCATCTCGCTCTCACATTGAAATGCAGAAAGAAAAGTAAAGTACACAGAGTTGTGAGACAAAATTTGATAGATTGACGGGAAAAGTGGCAGTGAATCTGACAATAGGAGAAAAAGGGAAAAGATGTGTAATAGACAGACAGAAAAATCCACCTGGTTATTCACCGTAATAATCATCAGTCCCCCTTTGAACTATAGAACTGCATCCCGTAAACCTAGAAGGTTTCTGCAAATTTATAGATGTAAAGGACCACTCCTTGCTGCAGGGTCTGAAGATATTGGACAAAGATACTCAGAGACTTGGAAGTGTGAACGAATGATTGACCTGTCTCTACACACAAAGGAGGATGATGTACCGATAGAGAAGAAAGGTTGATGGAAGATGGAAAAAGACGAGACAAAAAGCCACATCGAAGAAAAGAGGATTTTGCTGGATGCGATTTAGGGTGGAAGATGTATGAGTGTGCCTGTCAGATATCCATCTGTGCGTCCATCTTTTGGTCTGGAGAGTTGAGAAAATAAAATTTCTCACATCGAGTGACTGTTGAACTATCCATGAGGTGACAGTGTTGTCATCAGCTGTGCCTTCATCCCTTTTATTTTTCATGTGGCCACAGTGAACATGGTAATTTTGTTGAAACAGTTGTCATGCTGACTTAACAAGATGAGGATGAAAACCCTTCAGCTGATTTTCAGAGATTCACCATCTTTCGTATTAAAGGAAGTGATTTTATCTGGTGACTCTGGCGCACACCCATCAGAGCAAGCTGGAGTAAGATTATCATCCCATAGATTTAAAAAAAACCTACGAATCGAGTTATGAGCTTAACAAGTTACTGTGATGCAAATAAGAATATGTCCCGTGGATATGGTGGAAAATTACTTTGAATTGTTAATGTCAGCATCCATGATCAAAATGACAATGCCTAAAATCATTCAGATGTTTTATTTGGTTGAAAGCGCGGAGATGACAGATTGTCCAAAGAATGTTATGGCAATCCTTTTTCTCTTCCACTGTGTGTCTTCTGTCCTGTCTCCCTCCCCTCACCCCCAACCGGTCACAGCAGATGGCTGCCACTCCCTGCGCCTGGTTCTGCCAGAGGTTTCTTCCTGTTAAATGGGAGTTTTTCCTCCCCACGGTCACCAGGGTATTCTCGGTATTATTGGGTTTTTACCTGACAATAAAAAACACCATGAGGCATCTGTTGTTGGAATTTGGCACTATATAAACAACACTGAATTTTTTGGCTGATATATCCTGATCTGTATCAAAGTGGATCAGACCAACATTGCTGAGGTCAAGGTTTGAAAATTTCAGGACAAGTGGTTCTGATATATTCTGAAGAAAAAAACAAAACAAAACAGAACTTCCAATAAGAACTGGTCTGATGATCCTGAGTTCATTAATTATCGTCTGTTACAAGGTGTTGGTGGGTTCTGGTCTGTCCCAAAGGGTAAGATTCACCCCTCAGCTAGTAAAATGAAGTCATACAATTTGGTAATGAAAGCATTCAGCTCACCAATAAGTTAATGCACTAAAGACCAAGCTCGTGCTAATTATCCATTTGACAGTAGCTTGTTAGGAGACCTGGGTCGTTGATCCAGAGTTTTGAGTTTTCATTATTATTGAACTTTGATTTTGATATTATTTATCATTTCTACTCTTTTGGTTTATTTGTTAGAGTTCTCTGTCTTATGGTTTATGTCTCTGTGTTCTATAGTTGCCGTCTCCCCTATCAGCTGTGTCCCCTTGTCAAGCCCGCGTCTCTGTGTTATGTTTCCTGTTTTATTTTGAAAGTCCGTGTCTCATGTTAATGTTTTGCTTCCCTAGTCTCGTTAGCCCTGATTTATCCAAGCTGTGTTTCCCTCCTGTCTCTCATTCACTGATTGCTCCCTCTGTGTATTTAAGCCCTGTGTTTTCATTGGTCTGTGTTTTGCTCTACCATCATCCTATGCTTTGTGGGCTGTCCAGCTGCCTGCCAGTTAGTTATCTGTATTCTCAGTTTGTTTAGTTTTCTGTTCTTCCTTGCCATCCAGCAATAAAGCGGAGTTTGAGTTCATGTTTGCCTCCGAAACTTTGTGTCCTCCATACCACCACTCCTGCCTGCACACAGCCTTTACCTGACATAGCTTAGTGCATCTGCATCAATAGGTTGATCATCGACACTGATTTTCTGAGCACACGGGGTTATGGAAGTTATGGAACTTCTCCTTTCTCTTATATGTGTTTAGAACTAAAAAGATGTCGCATATCAGCTCATGAGGCTGGCTTTTAAAGAATGCTCTCGCTTTTAAATGACAAAACAAAATGTTTTCAGTTCATTCTGCGCTCACAGTCGGTGACCCTCACTCATCCGAGAGTCTGATTAGTTCTTTAATCCACTTCAGAAAATGTGTCTCCTGCTTTGTATACTATAACTATAATTTTTCTTTGAGTGCACTATGAGTGTACGGGTTCAATTATGCACACTGGTTCATGCTGTGGTTTAAAATAGTTTGCTATAGCCTATAAAGGTGAGAGTTTTGGCAAAGCTTTAGATTGCTTGCCTTGTTTGTTTAAGCTTCAGTTCCTTTTTATAAGTTTATTATTTTCTTGTGTGTTTAGTTGCCTCAACAGGTCTGTATTTGTTCT
Source organism: Rhamphochromis longiceps (assembly GCF_057381845.1). NCBI lineage: Eukaryota > Metazoa > Chordata > Actinopteri > Cichliformes > Cichlidae > Rhamphochromis > Rhamphochromis longiceps. The sequence continues at coordinate 14,085,350 of NC_140560.1, forward strand.
CCAGTGCTCCCGTGGATCTTTTGTGTTTGATAAGTGTCATTTCTGTTTTACTGTAACAGTTAGTCTTGTGTCCTGTTAGTTTTACTTCCTCAGTCCCATTTTTCTCTTGTCCATTGTCAAATGATCTGTTGTTGCTTCACCATGCAAGCTCTTGTGTTCGGGGATTTTTGCTGGTTTCACATTACTGGACTATGTTGAATATGGAGTTTGTTTTTGGTCTGAATAAAGGGCTTGCTCTCCATCGCTTAAGTCTGGCTCCCGTGTCTTGAATTTGGGTCCACAGCTCCACAGGTCAATGACACCACTGGTTAATCTGCTGATTCATGCAAATGGCCAACAGCATTGCCAGCATATATGCTTTTGCACGATGCATTACATGGTTATCTCCAAATATTCACATCCCAGTATTTTATATGTGGTGCCGACCATGATAGAGAAACATTACTTTTTAGTTTCATGAGGTTAGCAATAACTGTTTTTCCATGCATTATTAAACAATTAGAAAAAAGACATATAAACAAAACCATTGTGATATATAAACTTGGCATATGATTGCATCTAGGAGTGGTGACGAGCTACAGTGCACGGTGTTGCAGAGAGATGGGGTGATGTGTTTGATTCACACAGTATCTTGTGTCAGCCTTGGCTGGATGAATGGTGTGAACTCAGGCAACAGGTGTCTGGGAATAGCTGAGAGTGACTTCAGAAGCAATATAAGTTCCAGCAACCAGATATGACAGGCTGTAGATATTCAGAGAGAGAGGAGAGTGAGAAAGGGGGGAAAAACTCGCTTTTTAATTTTTTCTTTCTTTCTTTTACTGTTTTCAAAAAGTTACATTTCCTCATTTAAAAAAAGTCCAAGTGTGAGAGCTGGAGTTGTATAAGCAGAAAAAGGGATGTTGATAACGAAAGGAATGAGAAAGAGGAAGTATATCTAACATGAAATGTTAAAGGACACATTGTTGCTAAAGAAAAGTACTGGAAATGGGGAAATAGAGCGATTTAGGGGAAAAGCAAGCTAAACATCTTAAACTGAGGTCTACCTGGAACTATATGAGAGCTGGGAGAGCGTGTTTGTGGCCACTGGTTTCCCTGAAGGAGGTTTACAGTTTCTGCCAAGCACGATTTGAATGTAGCGCCAAGTAACCTGATCGCTGGCAAAATCACAGTGAACTAATTTTACCTTCAGCAGTTGGTTTACATTCAGTGAAGTTATTTAAATTAATTTCTTCTTTAAATGGAAGGGAGTGATACTGAGAGATGAAAAAAGCTTGAAGAGAGTTCACGAGGGAACGTTATCTCATTCTGATGGTGATATAAGTGATCTGTGAGTAGATCCACAAACATTGCCATCATATAACACCTGTCCTGCAGCTCTCTAAAGACAAAGCATGAAAATGGATGAGAGTTAGGATTTTACATCTTGACTAGTGTCTGATTGTTGTGAGATTTTTTTACATTCCCAGTCCCCAGAGGGATGTATCTGTCAGCTCAAAGCATTGTTAAATGTTTTAGCTGATATATGGAAATATTTAAAAGATGAGTGTTTCCCCCCCCAAAAAAACTTTTTCTTTTTTTGTCTTGTTTTCTTCTTCTGAGCTGTGCCTGTGAGTCACCAAATTTAACTTTATTTTATCTCAACAACTCTTTTTTTATGATGGCCCTGAGGGATTCGAATGCACTGCAATCTAAGAAAGCGCCAGCAAACAGAAAAAGATTGCAAAAACATACACAAACCAAAGTAGGAAGCTGAATAAAACATAATGGAAATTTCACAAATATCTCACAAAAAGCAAGAAATGCCAAGAATGACACTGAGATGTGCTTAAAAAAAAGGGGAAGATTCATCAGTCTTGTGAAAGAGAAAAAGATGCAAGATAAAGTGTTTTTTAATCGCATAATGCACAACCTGATCAGTGCTGGTGCAGGATCAACATTGCGACTCACGAGTCCTGAAGTTTGGATGTTCACTTTGCATTAGCCAAGAAGTTAGCTAACTTGCTAATATGTATAAATTAATAAAGACAACACTTAAAAACACTTACCAGCTTTTTCTAGCAGACAGTTTTATATAAACAAATGGATTTGGTTTTTCTTTTTCTTCCATATTCCAACGCATTGACATCCCAACAACACAAATGTTGATCCTGGACCAATATTATTATGATGATGCAGGACACGGGGATATCAGATACACCTTCATATAAGAGTGTACATACACTACCAGTCAAAAGTTTGGACACACCTTCTCATTTATTTTCATGACAATTTACATTGTAGATTCTCACTGAAGGCATCAAAACTATGAATGAACACATATGGAATTATGTAGTAAACAAAAAAGTGTGAAACAATTCAAAACATGTTTCATATTTTAGATTCTTCAAAATAGCCACCCCTTGCTTTGATTACTGCTTTGCACACACTTGGTATTCTGTCGATGAGCTTCATGGGGTAGTCAGATGAAATGGTTTTCCAATAGTCTGCCCAGAGATGCTGAGTGCTTGTTGGCCCTTTTCGCCATCTCATACCAAACCATCTCGACTGGGTTTAGGTCAGGTGACTGTGGCCAGGCCGTCCATCACTCTCCTTCTTGGTCAAATAGCCCTTACACAGCCTGGAGGTGTGTTTGGGGTCATTGTCCTGTTGAAAAATAAATGATGGTCCAACTAAACGCAAACCAGATGGGATGGCAGGATGCTGTGGTAACCATGCTGGTTCAGTGTGTCTTCAACTTTGAATAAATCTCCAACAGTGTCACCAGCAAAGCAGCCCCACACCATAACACCTCCTCCTCCAGGTTTCAAGGTGGGAACCATGCATGTAGAGACCATCCATTCACCTTTTCTGCGTCGCACAAAGACATGACAGTTGGAATCAAAGATCTCAAATTTGGACTCGTCAGACCAAAGCACAGATTTGATTGGTCTAATGTACATTTCTTGTGTTTCTTGGTCCCCAAAAATCTCTCGTGTTTGTTGCTTTGCCCTGGTCCAAACCCCATTATGAAGGCAAGAAATTTCACAAATGATCCCTGACAAGTCACACCTGTGAAGTGAGAACCATTTCAGGTGACTACATCATGAAGCTGAGAGAAGGCCAAGGGTTTGCAATGCTGTCAACAAAGCAAAAGAATCTAAAATATAAAACAGATTTAGAATTATTCATCATTTCTTTCTTTCTACATAATTCCATAGACCTTGCTTCATATATTTGATGTCTTCAGTTTGTATCTACAACGTAGATAGTAGTAAAAATAAAGAAAACACATTAAATGAGAATGTGTGTCCAAACTTTTGACTGGTAGTGTACATGTTTGCCATTAGCCTTTAACAGTCACTTCGGCAACACTTGATGTTGTTTGTACGTTTTCGCAGCATTTTTCGATTTTGATGGTGTTTTCTTAAGTTGCAGCATGTTTGACCTCTCGGTACTTTTTTCACCTAAGACATTTTAAACTTTAGATTTCTGTAAGTGGTAAATAGTTCAAGTGTTATCTAGACTTGAGGGAAGCTCAGTAACACATAGGTTATGTATAACACAGTGTTACAACAGAAGTACACACCAAACACAGGTCGCCAGTCCATCACAGGGGCTAAAAATGGCATCACAATTTATCTTTAGATATTTAAAGAATTTAAATGGGTTTTGATCAAAAAGTTGATCACATAATGGAGGTACTGGGAAGATTTGTTGAAGTTAAGTTAAGAGGAGAGGTGAAAAGGAGAGTGCAGGCAGGGTGGAGCGGGTGGAGACGAGTGTCAGGGCTGATTTGTGACAGAACGACGGCAACAACAGTGAAAAAGAAAGTTTACAAGATAATAGTGAGACCTGCTGGGATATCATGTTTTGATTTAGAGACAGTGCTGCTGACAATTAAAGAAAACGTCTGGCAGAGCTGCAGATGTTAAAAATTTCATTTGGAGTGACCAGAATGGACAGGATTAGAAAAGAACAAATCAGAGGGACAAGCTCAGGTTGGGCAGTTTGGAGAGGCAAGGCTGACATGGTTTGGACATGTGCAGAGAAGAGTTTGTGGATATAGTGGAGAAAAGATGTTGAGTATAGAGCTGCCAGTCAGAAGGAAATAAAGAAAGACCTCCGAGAAGATGTGGTAATTGTGTAGTGATCATAGATATAGCAAAGGAGGACAGGGGGATGGTGTGACAGAAAAGGATGTTGGGATAGGGTGGAAGACAAAGGGAATAAGAATGTGATGTGTCCCATTCACCTTTACTGAGGCTTTTATATAAAATTATGTCATTTATAAACTAGATGAATTTCTTTATAAATAATATGAATAACAGTAATATGTGTGAGGATATATTTTATATGAAAATGCACATAAAATCCAAAAATACACACATTATAAATCTTAAGTCACAGCTAACCTGTGTGTATATACTCACCTGTGTGTTTCAGTATCTATTGGTTTAGCACAACTGAACATTTTGAACTACAGGTAAAACTCTTTTATTCCTACAAATTAGACAACCGGCTAATCTTTAAAGGAAAGAAAGTTGAAATAGCTGATAAAGGGGATGAAATTACTGAGAAAACTGCTTCACAAACACACATGCATGCATCAATGCACTCCCATTCAGCATATTTGCTCAGTACCAGTTAAAAACATTGCAAACACAACCTATAAGCCAGCAGACACTCGTGTATAGATATGCAAATATGCTCATATATGGTATACCTAGACATATACTGCATTTTAAAGACTGCAGTACTTGACCTTGAGATTCAGTATGAATTAGAAAATGCATTTCTTACAGTAGGTGTGGAGTAAGAGCAAATCACTAGTGTCAGGCAGTAAAGGCATCAAGGGAAATCTCTGAAGATTACTCAGCCTTAAATCCTCTAAAGCTTTAAATTACATCGGTGGAAATCTGCAGGTTATGATAATGACCAACAAATATGCTCTTGTCAGACACAGCCTTATGTTTGTGCATTCCTTTTGTTAATCTATGGGCATGCTTGGCGTCTCCGCCTGCTAAACACTGCACATTACAACGACATTAAAGCGATAACAAGGCCACGTTTGCAAAGAAAACAGCACCTGCTCTGCAGTCTCATCCTGCAGATGTCTTGCTTTATTTGCTTTTTATGACCAGTATAAGTTCAAGAATCTGTCTTAAGTGAATGGTCTATTAACACACATTATGCTAGGTGGATAACAGCCTGCTGTGCACTGAAAGCCAGCCACACTGCAGTCAAACACTTATTTCAGTCAAGGACTCTCCTGGGAGAGATGTTCTTCAGAGCAATGCTCTGCAAGGCAGAAAAGAGGGCGCGCTATCATTATATCATCAATCAGTTGAATGTTAAAGTGGCAGTGAATCAAAAAGGTAGTGCATGTAGTGCATGCACTAGACTATAGCTTTAGTTCAGTTGTGAGCCGCTGTCCTTAGTCTTTGCATGTTCATTAGTACGTGTATGTTCCTGTGTATTTACAGTTACAAGCTGCAAACATGGTGACTATGAGTGGTGTTCTTTCTTTAAAGCCTCTTTCATATATTGAAGGACATCTGCAGTAAACTAGAACAGCCAACAAACTATGTTCACCAAGACCATCACTCATCACTCTTTAAGAGAATTTCAACCACATGACTGCATTAGTTCTACGCAGGTGTACCTAATGAATGGGCAACAAAGTATAGCAAATGTGTTTTGCAGGGTAGGAGGAGTAGACGTCTGACGCTACAGGGACACTATAATTAAGTCAAGTTAATGCACTGGAGTCTCATGTGCATCGATCCACAGCCCGCTAATGTCCCAGAGTGCCATGACTTGTTAGGCTTATTAGATGCACACTTGGAACCACAGTATGATCTGATTAAATAAAAGAGCATCCATTCAACCTGCACACCTTGCTGTGTGACACAAGACAGTAGCAGCAACAGACACAATGGTTTATGAAGTCAGGCGAGTCACAGAAATCTCCAGTTCTTTTTATGGAGTAGATAATGGAGATTGCAGTTACAATTAGAAAGTTTGGGTGAAGCATCATCGAGGCTTTCAAGAGCTAGTTCAAAAATCTTTTATTGCTTTTCTAAGAAGCAGAGGCCATCAGTCTTTCTACGAATTACTTCCTCTAACTGTCCCCAATAAAGAAATTCAGGAACTCTTTGAATAAGGAACTCCAGAAAAAAGTAATACCCTTTACAATAAGCCGTTACAGCAAATGACTGTAAGCTGTTAATGTTGCTAATGTTACCCAGCTTTGTAAAAAAAAAAAAAAAGAAGAAGAAGAAGAAGAAAAGAAAAAGCAAAAAAATCTCCTGTTGGACAAAAGGATATGCCAAATATTAATTTAACAAGTTGTGCTTTGAAAAATAGAGACGAGAAAAAGAGGAAAAAGCTTTAGAAAAATGCTTTGTGAGGGTTTCTCTGCGGGGGAAAAACAAGCATACAACAGCCTCGAGATTCAATTTCATCTTCCGTTTCTTTTCTCGGAGGTTCGTACATTGTTTGCCTTGAATCAAACATCTCCCTTCCAAACAAGCTGCCGCTGGCTCACCCCCTTTGGCTCGCTCATCCCTGTGTACGCACATATTCACTCCTCACCTCCATCCTGTGGTTTTACCCAGATAAAATTGGATATGGCATTACATACCTTCTGTTATTGCTTTTACATTAACCTCGGCTCCTGACACATTACAATAACAACAAGCCTGAACACAGACACAATAAACACAGTGACCATCCAGCCACTCCATTTCTTTTCCAGCATCACTGATGTATGAGAAATCTGTCACATATGCTGAGACTTGAAGCTTAAAATTTCATGCAACCATCAAAGTTTGGGGAAAACTGGGAGACCAAACCAACAAACAGCCAAATGGTGTTTTCTGATCACTCACACTAAAGTGATGCTTAACAGTCACAGTGGTTGGTCCATTTAGATAAAGAACAAACAGCAAAGAAATTCTGTGCTGTTTGTACAGCAGGCAATACAGTATTGAATTTCTGTGGCTTCAGCACTTGCATACACTAAAAATACAGCACTGCGAAAGGCCAGTGGATGCTGGCAGAATGCAAATGGAAAGGACGTTACAGCACACTGTCAATTTAACCTCGAAATCAAAGTCAGCAAGTGATTCACTCGGGATCACATGAGGACCAGCTCTGACCCGATCTTTGATCTTTAAATGTTTCTCTTTACAGTTGTTTTCATGAGCACCCTGCTGCATTGGTGTTGTTTTCTTCTAAACTCACATTGTCTTTAATAGTTCAGTCCTTTCAGATTTGATAACAGTAGCCCTGTCAGCAATGAGATGTCACTGACACAGTGGCCACAGAGAATGTGCTGAAGTTGGGTTGTACTCTGTCCTCATTCCCCTTTTGCCATTACATGAACATCATCACAGGTGCTCAAATTTCAGTTTCAAATTCCACCACCTCTGAAACGCACTCGCTCTCCTCTGCCTTCCAGGTCTATCAACCCTCAACTCGCCCGTGTTACCTGTGCTTTCTGAACAGCACTGGCAACGAGTGCGAGCAATGATGTCTGTGTTGTAGCTCTGTTTAACTTCTGCCACCTGTGCTCGCCAAGATGCGCTACAAGTGCATCAACTGCGCAAAATGGGAGTGAACTTGTATTGTGAATAAAGAATGGGATTATAAGATTTAAAAATCATTGCACTCTATTGTTATTTATATTTTACACAGAGTCCCAGATTTGGGGAAATTTGGGTTGTAATTAAAGTGCAACATGTTTGCCATGAAATGAGGAAGAGACAGCTTACAAGTGTTAATGTACTTGTGTAGGCAAACATACTTGGATGTCTATAGGCAGATGTAGCTACGTGGGATTTGCTATTGTGGTTATTGCCTGTGTGTGAACCTTTTAAATGTTGGCTGGGCTTTTAATATGATCAGTATTCGTACCAGAAGTGAAGACTTAAACCTACAATAGATAGATTGGTCCAAAAAGTCAGACAGAGAGTTTGTTCTCAATTATCTCTGAAATTTACTAACTCTGGAACTTTGAAATTATTTTAGATAGTGATCTCAGTTTTTAACTTGTTAATAAGGTTGCCAAAACAGCTTTCTTCCACTTGAAAAAGTCAAAAGTAAGAAAATTCTAATCCCATACTGTGAAACTGGCCCAAGCCTTCATAACAAGCAGGCCCCAGTATTGAGGTGACGTCATTGACTGCCTTTAAAACCCTTCTATTAGTTTATAAAGCACTCAGGACATCTCTGACTTGCAGGTTATCAGGTGCAGATATTTTAACTGATCCCAGAATTAGATCTAAGTGCTGAGGGTGCTTTCAGGTAATGTGGTCCTGCTCTTTGGAAGAAGCTGCCTTCTGACCTGAGGTTAGTTACAACTGAGTCTATGTTAAAAAAAAAAAGGGGGGGGGGGGGGGGGGGGGGGGGAGTGGAGTGTGGAGGAGTAATCCGAGCAAATAAAGAGTGAAATCTGGAGCAAATCGGCCGAGTTTTAGACTCGAGCAGTAGAGCTGAGAAAGGCTACAGGGAGACCAGAGTGGACGGCAGATGATGAACTTTATTTCCTTTTTTACTATAATAAAATTACCCAACATGTTTCTTATTTTGTCATAGTGAACTTACATAGTGAGGTCAGTTTTAAAATTACTGGTTCAATCTGTTTCACAGTGAGTGCTCTGTTGTTGTACCTTCTTTATTTTAGCGCAGCTAAATGCGACTTTAATTTTCACGTTTTCCATTATCCAATTCTTCTACATTAATAAAATTATTGTTTATGTTGATTCTTGCACCCATTGTTTATTAGTGAAATATATTTCACCATTCTGTTTTGTAATTAAATGATATGTATCATTTGTAAAACTAATAAAACACTCAAAATCCTCTTAAATACTTATTTTGTCAAATCCTGCTTATATTTAGAAGAAGTAGAAGGAAAAACTTACAACTTCTTTAAGAAATTACTTCTTTGCTATTCCTGCTGTTTCTGCAGGACAGGAGCTACCGTTAGCCTAGCCTAGCCTAGTGCTAGCCACTACGTGCTTCCAGTTTTTTATGCAGTTGCTGACTTACTTCCTCTTTTTCTTAAATCGGATCTAGTGCAGGAAAATTCCAGCTCAGGCAGGCTGGTGCCAGCAATGAAAGAAAGATTTATAGGCAACCAGTCTAAACTCTGATGGTGTCATTTTCTGTGGTTATTATGAAGAATATACTCCATAAATTTAATAATAAAACATTAAAGCAAAAATTCTATTTAAATTCTATGTAAATCTTCTTCCAATAACACCCCTAACTTTCCTGAATGCAAGCCTTGGAGAGGAAGAGTGTGTCTGTGTGTGCTTCCGAGAAAAGAGCAGAGAAAGTTTTTACTATCTCACACAGCTCCTGACAATGAATAATGATCAATACTTTGACCTTAGTTGTTACTCCCTGAAGGGTAGCTGCTGCACCAGAGGGAGTCAGGATTAAAACTTATACTCTTCACACCAGCATGTCAGTGTCCACACGCTACTTCTGAGTGTGTGTGTGCAGAGATTCTTAGTTCCTCACTTCTGGCATCTCACAGAACAAGCACAGATGAAGTGAATACAGAGCAGATAAGATGGTGCATGAGGGGAGCAGCAAGCACAGCGACTGAGAATCAGAGAAAGAAACAGAGCTGAGTGTCTGAGAGATTGCCTTTGATCCCCTCGTCCCCTCGCAAGACTTTGGTTTATCATTCATTCAAGAGCGGTTCGCCTGTCCTCTCTTCACGCTCAGCAACATAAACAGAAGTCACCCGGACTCACACACACAAACACACGCGTGCATCTTTTCCTCCTTATCTCTTAAATCACATCGCACCCACTGAAGCAGGCTTACATTAAGGATTGATGTTGTAGTAGCTCCTGAACTGGGCCTGCCAATAAGAGCTCCTGACACATAATCAGAGGTGACAGATGAGGCAGGTGAGGAAGGGCAGGGTGGGGGGGAGACAAGGAAACAGACAGGGGGAGTAATTAGGAGAGGCATGCAATGCTGGAAAGAGGGGGTGCGGGAAGCAGAGGTATGAATGAAATAGAGCGTCGAGGGCTTAAAGATAGGGGCAAAAGAGGAAGCGCAAGCAAGAGATACGTGCACGCGAGTGGCAGAGCTTTGATGAAAGCAGTCAACTGCTGTGCTGACAGTTTAATGAAAACAATAATAGACCAGCTTTTTTCACGTCTTTTAAATTATCTTTTGATCTTTCTTCCTCGATCACACAGCAAGTCAAGTCATCCCCCACTTTTTTACAGACTGAAATACCTCAACAGCTGCTAGACAGTGCCATGAAATTTTGATCCCCTGAGTTTTACGTCGGTCCACAATGAAGTCTGCAATATTTTTTGCAGACAATCATGTTTCCCATAGGATGATCTGCAACGAGCTTTTGAAGATAAACGGCTGTGTGAGTATACTCGGTTTCTATTTCTCTCTTCCACCTTTAGTCCTCTTTCTGTTTTTCATTTCCCCAGCATCCCCACTTCATTTTCTCAGTTGTACGTCCATGTCATCCCTTCTCTCCTAGGTAGCATTTGGTATCAAATAAAGTTTCTTCTTTGTTTCTTTTTTGTTGTTCTTTTTCTTTTTGAGAAATATTTGTATCTTTCTCTCTCACACAGTTGGATGTTGGCACCTGTCAGTTTTCTTGAGATCTATGATTGAGTTTCTCATTTCATTATTACGCCACTTTCCATTCATGCGAGACGAGACAGAGTCAGATGCTGTGCCTCAATGGGCATGTGTTTCTTTGCATCTCAAGTAGCTACTGAATGCGTTGCATCAGTGAGATGACAAACAGTCAAATTCAGAACAAGGTTATGTCCAAAATCATTACGTCCTTCATTACTTCCTGTCCCCTGCTGAAGTTCTATGAGTTCTATTTGTTGGTTCATCTGAAAAAGAGAAAACATTGATTTTTGTTTTTTATGAATACAAAATACACTGAGTGTATTTTACAGTCAAGTTAGAAGTTAGTAGCAAGTTGTAAGCCAGTTGGAAGTTGGTTTCCATTTAAAGATTTAATGCTTTGCCTGAAGTATTTCTCTCTCATTTCCTTTCATCCATCCATTTTCTGCCACTTAACCAAGTCTGGGTCAGGGGGTGGGAGTAAAAACAGAGATACCCAAACTTCCCTGTTCACACTTCCTCCACCTTGGAATCCGAGGGGACATCAAGGTGCTCCATAGCCAGTTTCAGAGTGCCATCTACTTGGGGGCCTCCTCCATCTTAGTCAGATACCTCAGATCCACCTCAAATGGTTTCCTTTGATGTGGAGATATCCTGGCTTTAGCAGGGCCCCTGCTAGATGGGTGAGCTCCTCACCATATCTACTAAGAGAGAGCCACCCTTCAGCAGAAACTTCCTTCTTCTGCTTTTATCAGCAGTCTCATTCTTTTGGTCACTAACCCCCTTGTGGGCATAGGTGGGGGTAGGGATCGGAAGGTCAGGGGTTTGAATCCACTGAGCGGCTACCCTGAAGTACCCTTGAGCAAGGTACCGTCTCTACACACTGCTCCCTGGGTGCTGGGGTTAAATGCAAAGAACTACAAAATTTCCCACGTGTGGGACTATAAGGGGTTTAAAATAAAGAAAAATTTAATTAAAAAAAAAAAGTAGATCGACCACTAAATCAACAGCTTTAACGTCACACTCAGCTTTCTCTTCACCACAGTAGAGTGATGATGATTAAATCCATAAGATAAAAAAATATAGAGATGTTAACAATTGCTCTGTGTGTGATAATCCTTGTCCAAAACTTGGCCCACACACATGAAGGAAACAGGGTAGATAAAGACATTTAGCATTTTTCTGATAGTACCTACTTGGTCCGGCTCAGCACGATTCGACTCGGTCTCTGGGGATTTCCTCATACCAGGTACTGTTTTAGGATCTACTCATACGGGGTCGTAAGAGATCTGATGTCACCGATTGGCGAGTCAGTGACATCACTAGATGACTCAATCGACTCCTCCATTGTTCTGGGTAATATAAAAATGACCTCACAGTACTTTTGGCCATGTTGCTTTAACAACCCCACGCACATTAGGTGGTACTCAAGTCGAGTCAAGCTGCGTCGACTCAAGTTGAGTAGGTACTAATGGAAAAGGGCTAATATACATTAGTATTTATTTCATTATAGTAAGATGTAAGGCGATAATTAATTAAACTTAATAAATAGTCATTTTACTGTTAACCAACAGTGAGGCTCTGCAGATGAGTCGAAGGGGCCACAGAAAACAGGTAAGTATGCTGATGTCTACTCAGACTCCCTGATGATGTCGGCTCAGTGCTGTACTGCACATTTGGATATCAATACCAAATAAATAAAGGGCTAGTAATGCCGATATCAATACAGATACTTTTAACTTCTAAAGGCAGCTTATGTGTAGGAGAAAATTGCTAAAAAATTTTAATTTAACACAATTCAGTGGGCTACATACTCAACTCAGAGGATAGAAACAAAGCATTGATCGTACTGTGCTAGTATTGATTCAATACCAGTTCCAGCGTTGGTATCAAAATTATCAATATTTGCATAGATCCGCCCACCTCTACCACTCAGATCCAAACAGACCCCAGAAGACTAGCAGATGTGGAAACTTCTTAAAGGACTTGGTTATAAATGTTAGTCCCATGTGAAAATAACACTTAAAAGTGATCCCAAAAATAAGTGTGCAACATCGATCCCACCTGCCTCTTAATGTTGGATTCTTCAGTTCTTCCAAATATCCTTTGTTTGATATGGTTGAAAAGCCAGTAGGATCGCATAGTCGGAGGACTTTTTGGTGGAATAACTTCACTGCATCAGTGAATCTCTGCCAGCTCTGCCAATTTTAAAAGTGCTTTTTTCCCCCCAGAGTTTATAAAGGAGGGAGGAGAGGAGGCATGTTGAAGTAACTCTAAATCAGTGTTATGATATCATCTATTGGGATTGGAGCCATTTTCAGCAGCAGAGTGAAAAGGTAGCAATACAACAAGGCTTTCCTGTATGTACGCTCTCTGAGTCTTTGCTTCCACGTTTTCTTTTTTAATTTTATTTGCCTCATTTGTCTACGTGACTCCTCTCCATCCCCTTGAAGCTGCAGAAACAATGTGGCCCTGCAACCTAAAGTAACACTCTAATCTATCTCTCTGGCTCTCCATCCATCTCTTCCCTTTCATTTAGCCTTTATCCTTTCCCCCAATCTTCCCCTCTCTCTTTCTCTCTCTTTCCCTTTCATCTCCACTATTCCCACCCATAGTTTTCCACTTTCCTTTCCTGGAAGTGGCACACATACGTGGTCTCATATGTGCATTTTGAATTCCCCCATTCTCTCGCCCCTAAATCCCCTAAACTTCCTCTCTATTTTTTTCTCCTTTCACACACCCGTCCCCCTCGAGATCATTTGGCCACAGCAAATGGGCCATTATATTCCAGGTGCACTGCATTGACCACAGGAGGACCTGGATACAGCTCACACAAAACATGCACACACATACACAAACGCACACACGCACATCTGTGATGAGCAGCCAATGGCCCAATCATTGCACCAACAGTTCTGTGCCCAGCATTTCCTCTTCTTCCTTTCCTCTCTTTCCAGGAAGACTATCTGTCATGTTTTGCCAGTCAGCCTGCGTTAGAATAGCCGAATCAAACATAGAGTCATTCTGTGTCTTGAGAAATTGACTTATAATCCATGAATATGTAGGTGAACACACCGACGTGGAGGTACAAATGTATACCTTCAACATATCATATAAATGTACACACACAATCAAACTTGGTACAGTCCCCCTTGAGATTTTTGGCTCTGTGTGATAAATGTGTTTTCCATGCCATCGTCCCAACTGTTGCCAAGCCATTACTCTCGCCTTCTCTCTTTTCTTCTAATTCCAAATGGATTAATTCATCTAGCTCATTAAATAGACAACAGCATCAATACTGTGCTGTCATAATTTTGCCTCTAGGCTCAATGAGGTGTAAAAATGGCTATTATAACTTGTTGGGGAAGACAGAAGAGTCACTGTATTTGGATGGAAGTGTCTGAATGGGAGTAATCTTTCATGGTAGAAATCAGTAAGACATTTGCAACTGCCAAGGAGAATTTCTGAATTAATTACTTTTTGGATTGATATTTGTGTGAGCTTCACTTGTGGGACAGATTTATGCGGTTTCTGCATTTATCAACAAAATGCCACCATTGTTAACAATTTAAATCAGTGAAAGTAGATAAGAGGTTTATGGAATGTGAAAGAACTCGGGAAAACAATGTGGGGAAAATAAATTATATGTCTCATTTATCCAATCTTAACCTCTGATAAGCAATAGTTTTGGCCCTTATGGGGAGTCTTTTGCTACTTATGACAAAATGATTGCACAATCACTGCAAATTATGGTTAAGTTTCAGGTGCAGTGCTTGAACTGGCATCATTTCTGCTATTATGTATCAATGAGTGTAACCAGTGAGATGCTCTCCTCTGTCGAAGAAACAGATATTCATCTGAGGGTGTGTTGAGCTGCAGACACAGTAAAGTGGAAGAAGTTTATTCTTCTTGTTGTATAACACTCTCAATCAAATAACAGAGGCTTAAAAAAAGACTAGCTATTTGAACCCATGGCACTACACATGCTATTGCAAATCCGCCTGCAGAGATAAATAGAACTTCAATGCGGCTGCACTAACTTTATGTTTTAACCCTCTGGGTTAAAATTGTTCTCCCAAGTCATGCAATCATAGAACAAAGGAAATTTGTCTCCCTCTAAAATAAGGTCTTCCTTGCCCTTCTGCTTTTTCAAAATGGTGGTTCAGTGGTTAGCACTGTTGCCTCACAGCAAGAAGGTCTGGAGCTAACTCCACCATCTGGCAGGGCTCTTTCTCTGTGGAGTTTGCATTTTCTTTCTGGGTACTCAAGCCTCCTTCCACAGTCCAAGACAGTTAATGTCAGTGCAGGTAGTCTGTCTGCCTGTCTTTGTTAGACCTGTGTTGAATTGTCTCTCGACCAATGGATGAATGAATGGATGAGTATAGACCTGAATGTTTGGACATTGTGTGTGGTGTACCACAAGGTTCAGTGTTAGGGCCAAATTAAATGTATATTAATTACAATGCTGTAATTCTGTCTGTCATAGTGAAGAAAGAGCTGAGCAGAAAAGCAAAGCTGCTGAATTACTAGTTGAGCTACATCCCTTCCTTCACCTATGATCACAAGCTCTGGGTGGTGATCAAAAGAACGAGATCATAGATACAAGCAGCAGGAATGAACTTTATCCAAAGGGTGGCTGGCCTGTCCCTTAACAATAGGGTGAGGACTTCAGTCCCTCAACAGGGACTCAGAGCAGAGCTGCTACTCCACCACATTCAATTGAGCCATTTGATGTTGTTTAGGCATCCGTTTAGGATTCTACCTGGGTGAGGTGTTCAGGGCATGTCCCACTGGAAAGAGGCCCCGGGCCAGACGCAGGACATGCTGGAGAGATTATATCTTTCGGCTAGCCTGTTCCCCCAGATAAGCTGGAAGAGGGAGATCTGAGTTTTTGTGCTTAGGCCCCCGGGACCTAGCTAAGAAGAAGAAGATAACGGATGGATGGATGGATGGATGGATGGATGGATTTGCCACTATAATCCAAAAGATAATTGTTATTAACATCTGCACTCTCTTAGATTTGCTTTTTGCATTTTATGTTCATATATGAAAAGTATAAGAAGTATATGAAGTAAGATGCCCATACAAAAAAGACGTTGCATCTGTCACGATGGCGATGACAGTGATTAACCTCCTAAGACCCAAACTCTTCCATGGCATGCATTTCTAATTTCTCTTTGATATTTGGGCTGATTGGGACCTGATGAATGTAAAAACAAAGAATCACCAGATGTTTTTTTAACCTAATTTTTGTTTCTAAGAAAAAAGAGAGCCACATATGAGGATATTTGTTTAAATTTTTGATAGAACAGTAGCAGTATAATGTTCTCATAAGTAGATATCAGGCCCTTGTAGAGCGAAATTGAGTATTTTGGTCTAAATAACCCAAAATGTGATGTCCACATATGTGGACGCCAGGTCCTAGGAGGTTAAGTCAGACTTCGCACAAAAAGGAAAAAAAGCTGGATTTGTTTGTGGGTTACAAAGCTGCTTGCAGACGTGCAACAACTTAAGGCAGACTTAAGTCTAGATTAGACCTGCCTAGATAATAATATTAATAAAATAATATATGACTAAATAGTAACATTTTATCAATATTATTAATATATAAATAATGATACATGAAAAATATATGATTAAATAGCAATAAGGCAGCACGGTGGTTAGCACTGTTGCCACACAGCAAGAAGGTCCTGAGTTCAATTCCACCATCAGGCCGGGGGTCTTTCTGTGTGGAGTTTGCATGTTCTCCCCATGTTTGTGTGGGTTCCTCCCACAGTCCAAAGGCATGCAGTTAGTGGGGATAGGTTAACTGATCAATCTAAATTGCCCATAGGAATGAATGTGAGTGTGAATGGTTGTCTGTCTCTGTGTGTTAGCCCTGCGACAGACTAGCGATGTCACAGTCTGGCGAGGGCAGACTGTATGAATTGAAAAAAAGGACCCAAAATGCAGACTCCAAGGAACAGGGAACAAATCTTGAATGTTAACAAAAGGTGAGCCGTTTAATATGGCTGGTAGAAAAGGTACAAACAAAGGGCAAGGCAAACTGAAGCAAAATTAACACAAACCTAAACTGGGGAATCTAAACAAACAATAAGAAAAACCTAGACAAGAAACTTGGAAGCATGGCATGGCATGGCATGGCATGGCATGGCATGGCATGGCATGGCATGGCATGGCATGGCATGGCATGGCATGGCATGGCATGGCATGGCATGGCATGGACAACAGACAACCTGACAATCACACATTGAAAAAGGAGGACTTAAATACACAGGAGGTGATTAGGGGAAGTGGAGACACATGAGGAAACAGCTGACTAGGATAAACATAATGATGCACAGGCAAGAGTAAAACTAACCGCATGAGCACAGAACACAAGACCCCTTTTCAAAATAAAACAGGAAACATGCAGACTTAGACACGACAACCAGAACTTGACAATGTAAGACACAGACATGAAAAGCATGAAGAGCAGGGGAGATTTAACATGGTTGGAACCACGAGGGGGAAATAATAAGAACTAGAAACACTTAGGCATAATAATACAAACTTGATAACATAAGACACGCAGCATGAAACACGAAGGGTGAGGGGAAGCTTAAATACAGGGGAAGAAAACACAAGGAGTCTAATAACCAAATGAACTTAGATAACCTAATGAACAAAATAAACTCAAACTTAAAACGCTGGGTCAAAAGACCCAGGATCATGACAAGCGACCTGTCCAGGGTGTACCCCGCCTCTCGCCCTATGACAGCTGGGATAGGCTCCAGCTGACCACGACGCTGAAAAGGATAAGCGGAAGCAAATGAATGGATGGATGGATGGATAAATAGTAATAATACACAACAGTTGAGTAGTCATTCCTGACCTGTCTCTGTAGTGTCACTAAAGCGGTCAGAATAAATTGACAGACTCATCTTCTGAATTGACATGGAATCTTATATAGTGTGCCCTGTGTTAAATATGTCCATTGCAAGGACAGAAGGGTATCACATGAACCATCAGCACATTATGGCTGTCTGTTTTCAGCTTGTCCTGCAGTTTCTAAATCCAAAGTGGATCTGATTATTATTTTTGGCTTGTATGAACTAAAACCATCCTTAAGTTGAGGGAGTGTTGAAGCATTCCCAGCATGTGCTCAGCTAGTCTTATATCTACAGTGCATTGCCTCTGCTGAGTAAAAGTCAACTGACTGTCCACCAGTGTGTTACGCATAAAAAAAAACCAATGAAAAAATAGAAAATCAGTTATGCTGCATTTTATACAAACTGTGCTTTAACTGTCTACATCATCTAGCTATCAGCTTCTCTGTATTTGAGTTCTGCGAGCAGCAGCTGGGTGATACAGATAAAGAATGACAAAAGACTTTGTCATACATGCTGATGTGTTCACTGTTACTGTCCATGACCCCTGAACACCAACCCCCACCTGCCAATACCAATTTTATGACTGTTACATGATACGTAGTAAAGCAAAAAGGAAAAAACTCTAAATGTAATGGTCCTGCGACCATGACTCAGTGACTTTATGTTTATGTTCTTTATTGTTATTACTTTCATTTATTATTCATGGCTGTTTTGGGATGGTTTGTGTTTGGGATTTTAGACACTGGGTTCTGGGTTTGTGCTCCCTCTGTTGGTCCCTGGTGTTAGTGTTCCCCTGTCTCGTCAGGTTAATCAGGTCCAGCTGTTTCCCCCACCTGTGTGTGATTTCCCAGTGTCTCTTTGTGTACTTATAGTGTGTGATTTCCTCTGCTCCTCGTCGCGTTGTCTGTGTTCATACCCGGTGAATCCCCTGCGTGCTCTCCCTGCTGTTCTCCCTTCATGTTCAGGTTTGCCACTCCCTTTGTGTAGTTTCTCCCAGTTTAGTTCGTCCTTAGTTCTGTTTTGCCATCTCCACTTTATGTTCAGTATTGTCAATAAATCACCTTCACATCTGATCAAGTGCTGCATCTGAGTCCTCCTTTCCACTCTTCACACGGCCGCTGCCCCGGACCGAGACACTAAAGGTAACAACCTTAATGAAAACAAAACAAATTGATAGATAGCTAAAAGAATGATAAGCGGATTATAACATGCACTTCCCCAAGATCATTCCTATAGCTCGGATGACCTTGGCTTTGACGGGGGAATCTGTGTTTTTTAGTTGTCTCTGTGATCAGTGTCACCATCTCCCCTCCCCTGTCTCTGTACTGCAATGCCTCGTCCTTTTTACTGTCTTGTTCACTTGTTTTATTCAGCAGCATTGCAAGACAAAGACCCCGAAGGTCCGGATGCAGCCAAAACACATATGCACCCACACACACGCACACACATTTTAACAGGATTAAAAATCCAACCATGTATTTTCCTCTTATAGAGTATGAAGTCTGCACATGCATGCATAATTTACAGTCAAGACACAAATACAAAGAGACATACAAGCACACACTCGTAAGTGACCCAGACAAGCCACTGACTGCAAGAGTTAAATCACTGTCATTGCATGACAAAGTTCAAGAAGCAGGTCTTCTGAGATTAATCTCTCTCCCACGTTTGCAAACAGCTCTAACCGACGTAATCAGAGTACATTCAGAAAGTTTTTAGACCCTTTCAAGCTTCCTACATTCCCAGCTTTTTTTGTCTTTTGTCTATTCTACAGCCCTTACATGTCTGTGAAAATCACCACAAATAAACTTTACTTCCATACTTGCTTACATTTTTGGTATCATTCAGATAAAGTGAAGCAATTGGCAGATTGCAGACAGATGGCCTCACGTTTGACACTAGAATACTTTGATGTACAGAGGAGCTCACGTTTGACTCAGTAGCTGCAAGATGCCCAGTTTCCTGGGGCTGCAGAACATGGCCAGATCATCACCCCTCCACCACCGTGCTTGACAGTTGGTATGAGGTGTTTTGCTGGCATGCTGTGTTTAGTTTCCAAATGTGGAGCTGTGCATTTAGGCCCGAAATCTCCACTTTGGTCTTGCCTGTTCAAAGAACATTGTGATTTGTTCAGACCCAACTTTGCTAACCTAAGCCATGCTATCATGTTCATTTTAGAGACAAGAGGCAGCCCCAGCTCCAAACAAGCCATACTTCTTCAGTTTTTATCTAATTATACTATCATGAACTTTAACACGCTAACTGAGGCCTGTAGAGTCTGAGATGTAGCTCTTGTGTTGTTATCCATTTCTCTGTGCATTGTACCGTCTGACCTTGGAGGGATTTTCCTGAGAGGTTCTGGAAAGACTGTGGTGTGTGTGTGTGTTAACACACCTGAATCCTCCCAGTGCAGCAAACTGAGAAAACTTCTCCTTTTACAGAGGTGCTCACACTTGCTGCTGCTCAATTAATCAAGTGAATTTGATTGTCAGCATCTAGCTGCTACTTGCCCTCTTAATTCCTATGGAAGTAGTAAAGGTGGACTTAGTTTTTCTGAAGACTGCATACAGTCTTTTTCATATGACTAGCTTAAAACAACTTTATCGGTAATGGCAGCCTCCGGTCTTTCTGGGAACGATTCTGCTGTCTTTTATGATATGAGTATTTTTTCTTTGTTTACTTTGATTCTTCATGGCAGAAATGTAAAAGTGCACTATACATCATGCTGCTATCGCACATTGTGTGGCATTGATGGATATGGCTGATGAAGCCATTTAAAAAAAGCGAAACCAGGTGGAGGAGTGTTTACTGTGACCTTCAACTGAACGATTCACAGTGAAAACCCACTTCTATCTATCTCTGATTGTGTCAGTGAATATTAGAGAGGCTTGATTAGTTTAATGTAGTGTTGTTAAAGGCAGGTGTGCACACACACACACACACACAGACACACAGACAAACACACACACTGAAAATACTGCAGTCCTCGTCATGCCTCGCTGGCTCACAGCAGCATGATGTAAGGGTCCTTTTTTTTTCCTTGGCTCCTTTAAAGTGATGGAGGCCAGTTCGGCTGGGCTTTGTGCAGGAAAAACCTTTAATCAAATGAGACAGACGTTGAATGCGCCACAGAGTTTGTGTGCATACTAGCTGGTGTGGCACTTAGGGCAACACAACACAAATATGGTTTGAGTCGTGACTAACTAGGGTCAGGGGGAGTCATGAGAGACGTGTCTCTTTTTTTACTCATGCAGACACAGACCTCTTCCAGGCTCTTGGCCTTCATGGTTATACAGACATAAAAAAAATTATAAAGCACAGTCACACAAACAAAAAGCATCCCCGGCCTTTGGGTCCTGATTCCCCTCTTCATCTGTCTGCCTGTTCCCCTTTGTTTCCTCTGACGTTGGTGAGGAAAAACGGGAAGAGACAGCTTCGGTGAAACATTGCGAGACGTCCGTCCAGCGGACAGAGCGAGAGATCCATTGGCGTGAGTGGCAGCAGACCCCTTTCTGATGATTTTAATGAAGGTTGATGGACTCTGAGACCTGACTCACTGCATACTGTCCGTGATGTGCGCAGGACAACCCTGCCTTACCGAGAGTTATGGCTTGCTTCATGAGTGCCACGGTCTGTATATCACGACTCTTGTCCTTGTCGGTAAGGAGCAGTCCCTTTCAGCGTCCTCCTCAAAAGCACTTCAGGCAGATGCTTGTTCATGCAGGAAAAACTATGCACTGTGTCATGCTGCAGTGCCCTGGCGGACTAAGCAAAGCAGGGGTGAGGGTAAACTGAAACGGGCACTTTGCTGGATTTTCCATTTGGAGTTCAGTTTACCCATCCAGTGAAAAGACATGCAGAAATGTGCACTTCTTTAGGCTCTGTGGCCTAACCCGAAAGCTTGGTTAAGTAGTCAGGTATGCATTATGACAAAATCAACGGCCATTATTATTAAATAACTTTTGATTGTTTCTCAGGTAGACGCTGAGAAATCAAAGCCCTGTTAAACAATATTTTGCATCTGAGCATTAAGAATCAACGCACCAACTGCAGCTCTGTGCAGTTTTCCCAACATTTTGGCAGCAATTCGCACCGTAGGCCGGAGCAGACAGTTGAATTCTTTGACGTCTGTCCAGCTGCCTGGCTTTCACGGAGCACCTCCTATCTGCATTTTGCCTTTCCGTCTTTGTATCGTTCTTCATTGTCGCTAACTGCTCACACATCCTCCATTTACCTATACTTTTCTCTCCCACCCGACCTCACCTCCTCTTCACTTCTTTGTCCGCTCGTTGTTTTTTCTTGTCTGACGAGTTGCTTTAACGCCTTGCAGCCACCTCTTTTTTAGCATCGGTTGGACACTTTCACTCAAACTCTCATTCTCCTTAGCAAGAAAGAAAAACACAATTTGTATTCTGGGCCATGTCTGTGATGTGAGTGAACAGAGAGGGGGAAGGAGAGACAGGGAGGTGGGCAGCGAGGAGAGGAGGGCTTGTTAAAGTCACAGTTTGATGACTGGTTAAATGTATTTGACATAAAGGCAGGTGTCTGGGGGCATTCGCCCACATTGGTAGACTGAATTTTTTCATTTTTCTTTTGGTTTTATTTTAAAGAGGGAATTTGACCTTGAGTCAGCAAAGTGGCATGCTCTGACGCCAGAGAAGGTACTACAATGCACCATCACTCACTTCCTAACATAACAATAGCTTGACTTTACTGCAGCGAGGAGAAATTAGAAATGCATTTTGCAGAATGTTATAATTCTGCCTGATTTTGTGCATCATTACACAGGTGATTTGTATATTGACACACAAGTCTGCATTGCGCTTGAGTTTGCCCGTTTGTGGGGTTGTTTTTTTTCTTAAATATAGACTCCCAGTGTATCCTCACAGTTGGATAATGATGCAGTTAGAGGGGTGAGAGAGGGAGAAGGATGGCTATCCACACACGTGGCAAGTCAAGTGCTCAACAGTAGACTTTTTAGATGCTGGTGGCACGGTGTGTTTGGATGCATTTGAATTTGTACCTCCATGACTGAGCAATATTCCCCTGCACGAATGAGTTTGCGCATGGATGCCCGTTTATACATGTTACCCTGTATCCTACCCTGGCAGCAATGCCTGGTCAGCAGCTGACACCCCCCCACACACACACACACGTAAACCTCCCACCCCATCACTGACAGCAGCTCCTGCAGTGCTGCAAGAAGGAAAAAAGATGGGGCAGCAGAGCTCCACTGACCTTGCAGCAGAAAACCCAAACAGTTCCAACAATACTAGCACACCCTCGACTGCTCACACGCTAAAGCGCTCTTGGGACAGCGCACACACAGCTCTCACCCCTTGCATCTCTTCGTGCTCATTCAGACACTCGGTCTACACTTTGGAATCACCTCAGGCCTGTTTGCCAGCCTTCTTACACGAGGAAATGGACAAGACAGAAAATGTGCCCGAGGCTGGTGGTTGAGGACAGAATACGCGTGTTCCCATATACTGAAGCAAATGTGCATTCATTTATAAAGCGACAAGAGACAGAGAGTGAAACTGAGTTCTACCCGCAGGGAGGGAAATCAATAAACACGCACACACCCAGTTTTACACAGTTCTATGCATGCGTTAGCATGCACTACAAAGTGCATTATGAATGTATGTAATGCCCATACACACGCTTGAAATAGAAAGCAAAAAGCATCCTCAGCCCCAACTTCCCCTGCAGCTGGTAAAAGTCAGATAAAAGTTTCTCCTTTTTCCACTCTCTCTCTCTCTCCAGACTCTCTATCCCCACTTTCAGGTGGAGCTGTGGATCACCCCTCCTTGTTAGACCTGGTTGTGGGCGGAGCCTTCATTTTTGGGCACTTGCCTCCTCTCTAGGGCTGCGCAATACTGCAAATTCTGGAATCGATCAGATACCAAGTAAATGCAGGGCCAAGATTGTTAATACAAATAAAGATACTTTTAACCTATAAAGCCATTTTTTTATAGTGGAGAGCAGTGTGTCATAATTTATGAGACGAATCATCATTAATTTGCAAATTCTGAACACGTTTTACTTTCCACAATAATTAGTTAACAGAACAAAACACACCTTTTAGCTTTTTACTACTTTTTGAATCTGGGTTTTTTGGAGACCTAGAATTTAAATCAGTGCTTTGGCACAAGTATAAATGCGATGCCAATACCAGCATCGGTAGTGATACTGTTGAGAGCTAAATCGATCCGGTCACCTCTACTCTCTCAGGTTTTTTTCTTTTGTTTAAGTCAGAAATACTGAACCATTGTTCAGCTCCTTTGATTCCTGTCTCATTAAGAACATTGTTTCACACATCCAGTTCCACTCACCTGAGCTTCCCTGCCATCCACTCCACCTGTGACGAGTTACACTTACCTGCCTGCCCGCTCTCCACCCTCCTGAAAACCTATCCATCTGCCAGCTTCCCACTCTGAATCAGCTGCTCAAGAAACTAAAAAGGTCTTAGAGTTTAATTGCAAAATCTGCAAGATCATCTCTGACTCACCTTGGCCATCACTAATCACTCCCCTCCTCTCTGGCAGAGCCTCCTATCCTTTGCCTTTAGAGAAACCTCCACTTGCCAGTATCACTTACCTGCCCATAAATTACACTTTTTATCATTGCAATAAAACCGGTGAAACTGCAGTCGGTTTCCAAGTCCTGCCTTTTGAGTCCAGTCCTTGGTTAAATATGACAAAACCATTGTTTCTCTTCAACCTAGTGCCTCTTTCTGATAATACCACAGGCCTCAGGCTTGTGTCGCCAGATTGAATATGACAGGGAAGTGAATGGGTTTCAGGAACAAGTGCATTATGGCATGAACGCTGTCAGAGAGAGTTTTTGTCTGTTTTGGGGCTTTGTTAATCCTGCTGGGAAAACACTGCTGTATTTAAAGCCTAGAAATATATTTGTCTTTAATTAAAAGGCAGGTCTGTTTCAAATGCATCGTATAAAGCCAAATGGTGTTTTAGTTAGGTATCACACAAAGTAGAACAGGGCTTGGCAAAGGCAATTAATTAACTATAATGAAATTTTACTTTGTAGAAGGGGGCTCCACCAATTTTACACATCAAAGTCAACGTGCAGGATGTGACAACGTGTACTCAGCACACTCACCAGCATTTTGTCAGAAGTCACTGGCATTAAGAGGAATGCACAAAGATTCATGTTTGTCAGCCAAAACACAGCGGTTCATATCCCATTTGAGAGCTTTGTGCTTTGTTCTTTGTTCCATTTTTTTTTACTTTTTTTCAGTTTTATTTGAATTTAGCTTTCATTTGCTCTTTATACACCCAAACTACTGAGCCAGCTTTCATTTTAATTGCTGGTTTGGGTTAATAATATTACGCCCCATGTTAACAGACGACTTAACAGTGTCATACGACCTCATTG